>NC_069361.1:14545454-14848484 GCF_021730395.1 Mercenaria mercenaria | reverse complement strand
AAAAAAAAAGTACAACACTTAACTGGTATGGTAAAAAAACACTTTACAGTTAACTAGTAAAAACACGACACGAAAATGGTAAAAAAAAATAGTCTTTGGTTCTCATAATTATTTGATATTTTGATCGATACAACACCATACAATGTATAATAACGGTATTTGGGTTACATCTTGAATCAGTACACAACCATAGTCCCAACACTTGGGGGACGAAAAATACGCTGAGAAAATACATGTCCAAAAACTTTCGGTCAAGAAAAATAATTATTTTTCCACATTTTAGGGGTGTCCCAAGATTTAGGGTGTCCCAAGACTTAGGTAAAATACGGTATATTATAGATTGTGTATATATCTATCATAATATTTCAACAGGCTGAAGGCTTGTGTCTTCCATATATACTTGTCTATAGAATTTGAAACACTGATTAGACAAGTTACAAGAGGAATGAATGATACAATATTTTTCATTTAAATGTTGAAGCTGTGTTTCTTCATATTTATATAGTATTTTTGGAAATTTAGACAAGGCTTTCTTAAGTTATTGCTTTAGGGGGAAAAAATAAGGTAATTTTGTGCAGTTTAGGAACTTTCTATCTACAATAATATTCTGTTAGTCAATAAAATATGTAGAAAACTCACAAAACAGTCACCTTGCAGAAATTTGTCATACAATAGAAAAATTTACTTGTACTTTATTTAATCATACAAATTAACCTATAGCCTGCTAAATTTCTAAAATGGACTGGTTCATCATACAATTTGGGCAGTACCGTTCACTAAAAATTTACTAGCTGAAAATCAAACAGTCAGACCATGATCTTGCTCTGCACTGATGGCAAAGGCAGAATCACTTGCCACCAGCAGGCTAAAGGTTAAAATATCTGTTTTAACAATACTGTTTTAGCATTTTCAATATCTAATATCATTTTAAGTTTTGAATATGTAAAAAATGCTTTGTAGAATCAATGAGAGGCTAACTGCTAGAAAGGTAGCATGTAAGTCCACACTAAAATTGATATGGGTTAAAATTGTCAGTAAGTTTTAAGCTGACATTTATTTTGTACTGCATTTAATTGATGCTAGTATACTGAATATTTTATGTGTTGCAGTTAAGACAGCGTGTTTTATGTTCAGCATTTTTACGTGCTATCAAAGATCCGTTCCCGCCAGCACGTCAGGCAGGTATTATTGGTATGGGTGTCACCCAGCATCTGTTTACTATGGCTGATATTGCACAGAAATTGATGCCACCGCTGTGTATGATGACCATGGATCCTGAGAAAATTGTTAGAGACCAGGTATACATGCTTTATTCTGAGTCCATCTGTTCTTTTATTTAAAAGGTTAGTTAGGATGTTACTGTTTGTACATATAATTAAAGTACAACAATTTCTTTATTAACTGTATGATATTATGAACTTCTGAAAACTGAAAATAGATTTTACAATTTCAAGAAATGTTATAGCGCATAAAAGAAGAACTATACATAATTTTTTTTTTTTTTGTTTATTAAACAACTTTCCATCAACTGCTTTTATGAGAAATAAGCAATACACAACACAGGAGTACATTGTTCATAATTAAGATGTTCTGTCATGGTATACATGGTAACAAAAATATCAAATTCTAAAGAAGTTGAGCTTCTATATCAGCTGACAGTACAAAAACAGCAGTAGAACCATTAGATATCATTGGTTCAAACTAGGACCTCAACAGTTTTGCACAATTTGAATTTAGTTATGTATAATCTCGTTAAATATAATGTTTGATCCACCTTTTCTGTAACAAGGTTTTCCCTTGATTTCTCTTGAAGTGTAAGACAATACCTTTGATTTTGTACATCATTCTAAAGAACACCTTTGGTGGGTATAGGATTTCTTAAATTCTCAAAATATATTGTTTAGTTTTGAATTTATCATCAAAAAAAAATATTTTGGTTGGTATTTTCCATTTTAATTTTCAAGCATTTTTACCTCAACATGTTTGAAAACATCAGTTTTGGCTTCATTTGTGAACTGATTTTTGTAAAAAAAAATCAGGATAATTAAGCTAGAATAAAAGCAACATTTCAGTGCAAATGCAGTTTTTATGCCCCCAAAGGGAGGCATATAGTTTTTGAACCGTCTGTCGGTCTGTCAGTCTGTCAGTCTGTCGGTCTGTCTGTCGGTCTGTCAGTCTGTCCGCAATTTTCGTGTCTGGTCCATATCTTTGTCATCGATGGATGGATTTTCAAATAACTTGGCATGAATGTGTACCACAGTAAGACGACGTGTCGGGCGCAAGACCCAGGCCCGTAGCTCAAAGGTCAAGGTCACACTTAGACATTAAAGGATAGTGCATTGATGGGCGTGTCCGGTCCATATCTTTGTCATTGATGGATGGATTTTCAAATAACTTGGCATGAATGTGTACCACAGTAAGACGAAGTGTCGCGCGCAAGACCCAGGTCCGTAGCTCAAAGGTCAAGGTCACACTTAGACGTTAAAGGATAGTGCATTGATGGGCGTGTCCGGTCCATATCTTTATCATAGATGGATGGATTTTCAAATAACTTGGCATGAATGTGAACCACAGTAAGATGACGTATCGCGCGCAAGACCCAGGTCCGTAGCTCAAAGGTCAAGGTCACACTTAGACGTTAAAGGATAGTGCATTGATGGGCGTGTCCGGTCCATATCTTTGTCATCGATGGATGGATTTTCAAATAACTTGGCATGAATGTGTACCACAGTAAGAGGACATGTCGCACGCAAGACCCAGGTCCGTAGCTCAAAGGTCAAGGTCACACTTAGACATTAAAGGCCTAGATTCACTACTATATAAGTGTCCCCCCCCAAATCCAATATACAACTCCCATCTTATCTGCTGCTTATCAGCGATTATGTAACAGTAACTGATTAGAGGGCAGTTAGCACAGCAGGGACCCCAACTAGACCATGAAGATGTGTGCAGTGGAGTTGAAAGAAATTAATTTTTTTTCAATGAATGTGGAATGATAATAATAATTATTATTATTTTGATATTATATAGATTATAATAACTATTACTTTAATGTTATAATAATAATAGTAATAATAATAATAATAATAATAAAAATAATCATAATAATTATTATTATTATTATCATAATAATTATTATTATTACTATTATTATATTACATATAGGATGATAAAAGATACAGTAATAATATTGAAAATAATAATGATAAGACACAAGTATAGTGAAAACTTCATGTCAAGTTCTTTGTGCTGACAAAAAATTAATATAAAATTATTGTATCTATCTATTCTGCCAGCTTTAGATGAGTGAAAGTCACATTTTTCTGAAATATCACAATTCTCTAGACAGAATTTGAAAAAAATAAAAACTTGCATATTTCTTTAAGAAAATTCCTCATTATCTTATTATTGTGAAAATAAGTTTCTGATTATTTTATTATTGTGTTTGATCAACAATATTTTTCTTTACATAGAAATGCCAAAAAAAAAACCTAGTATAACTTTAAATGTTATCAATTATTCATTAATTTAAAATAAATTACTTTGTTTCCCCTTCTCACTAATTGATACACTTGAAAGGTAGACTGACTCTCTAATAAACAACGACCCTTGTTTATTGGAACCATACTGTGATAGTCATTAGCCCCCAACTGTGCTGGTGAAGACAGAAATCCCTTGGCCCACTGCCAAAATCTAGGCCTTTAAAGGTCATTTTTCATGATAGTGCATTGATGGGCGTGTCTGGTCCATATCATTGTCATTCATGCATGGATTTTAAAATAACTACGCATGAATGTGTGACACAGTAAGACCACGTGTCGCGCGCAAGACCCAGCTCCGTAGCTCAAAGGTCCTAAACTCTTAACATCGGCCATAACTTTTCATTCAAAGTGCCATCGGGGGCATGTGTCATCCTATGGAGACAGCTCTTGTTTTCTTTTCAAAATTGTGATTTTTCTTTTCTTATTTTTTAACAGAAAAATACAGTTTTGGCCATAAAAAAAATTCTGTTATGGATTTGATGGATCAAACATTAATAATGAGAGTCAAGGAATTCATTGGGCAGTTTAATTGCTTACTATGATAGGATTTCCTACATCCATGAACCATGGAGTTCAGAGTTCAGAGTTCAACATTTTATTTAAGTCTCATCTTTGTGTACATTTATATAATACATATATAAAAGATTTAATTTAACACTGTACCACAAAGCCAGTCTATACAGATTGCAAGAGACTATAATATGCATTAGTTAAAAATTATAATAGTCTAAAACACATATTATCTTACATTTTAGAACTAATCTAAAATATCTGTATGCTTAAAAAAGAAGAGGGAAAAAATTGTTGGTTTTTTTTTGCAACAAGAAAAACTTCAATGTTTTACAATATTCACAGTTAGACCATAAAACATTTAACGGATGTGACTGTAGACATAATGTTTAACTTACTTTTTTCCTCAGTAAGTTCTGCTCATATAGTAAGTTTCTGCCAACTAAGTGCCAGCTTTAAATCTATTGTGTAAAGAGATTTTCATTTCCATTGAGATTGAAATGTCTATAGCAATTTCTTGGATGAAACTACGGGTCAGAAAATATTACCATGGCAATATAGGAAACTACAAGTTACACTAACTGACTGCGGCAATTTCTTGAAGGCAACTACAAGTCACACTAAATGACTTGCAATCTCTTGGAGGAAACAACAGGTCACACTGAATTACCATGGCAATTTCTTGTAAGAAACTACAAGTCACACTAAATTACCATGGCATTTTCTTGGAGGAAACTACAAGTCACACTAAATTACCATGGCAATGTCTTGTAAGAAACTACAAGTCGCACTGAATTACCATGGCATTTTCTTGGAGGAAACTAAAAATAGCACTAAATGACCATGGTGGTTTCTTGAAGGAATGACCACATTAAATGACCATTGCAGTTTCTTGGATGAAACTTTAAGTTACACTGAATTTAAGTATGACCAAGTTGCCAAAGTGCTTTATTCTTTTGTAAGTGAGCATTTAATCTAATGAAATATTGTTGCAGGCATTCAAGACTTTGAAGAGTTTTTATGAGAGGTTGGAGAAATTGTCAGAAAATCCAGACCTGTTACAAGAGTTAGGTAAGTCAATACAGTCAGTTTCAAGTACTTAGTAAAAACATTCAGTTGTTTGAGTTTTAAATTAATTATTGTGTTGAAATTCAATTGATAATTCTGTAGGCTATTTACAATATTGTTCAGAAGGTTACACTTCATCGGGTATCTGGCAAAATGTAGTAGTACATGCACATCAAGTTTAAACCCTTTTCTATTGAAATATTAATGTAAACTTGAAGTTCAATGTTTGGCAAAACTATCCTGTATAACCACACTTTTACACACATAACGTATACACACTGATATAAAAAAGTACATCTGCAACAACTGATAACCTGTTTGTGTAAAATTACTACTGTCTGCATAGTTTCATGAAATAATAATTCCTGTTTTGTTGACACACTGTACTTGTATATTCATGGAATGTTGTTCATTCTGTAAACCTCTGTATGAGCACACCACTGAAGCTGTTCCAGAGGTTTAAACCTTGCTGTAGCTTTGATGAATAGAGTACTTTGATCCATACTTGTTCCCCTGCTCTAAGGATAGTGATTCCATTTGCTGTGTGGCAGCTGTC
Organism: Mercenaria mercenaria; assembly: GCF_021730395.1. NCBI lineage: Eukaryota > Metazoa > Mollusca > Bivalvia > Venerida > Veneridae > Mercenaria > Mercenaria mercenaria. Next base: position 14,842,808 of record NC_069361.1, on the reverse strand, counting down.
ATTGTTCTTATCATAGAAATAACCTTGCTGGATTTCTTTATTTCCTGCTACTATATCATACCCAAGAGTAGTACGACTAGGAACACAGAGCTGTATTGTAAACAGATATGTCCCACTGACCGGTGCTGTAAATGTACCAGAAGAGTTGTCATAGCCGTTTTCTTCATTCAGCCTGGTTGTTTTGAAGACAAGTATATCGCCAGAACTAGGAGTTATATCTTTAACATCTTTAGCTCGAAATATAACAGATGAAGAGATAGCTGGCTCTGGAATAAACAAAACAACATGATATATGTCATGCTTGAGTACTACAACCTCAGATTCAGATTTTCTTTTTATCCCCTGACGAAGGTTGGGGATATAGTTTTGGCATTGTCCAGACGTTCGTCCATCTTTTCGACTGGCCATCTGGTGCTATATCTCAGAAGTAGTTTTGAATGTTTAAATAAAACTTCATTTATCTGTTCACCAGTATAGGGGAATATGGCTTGTCAAGTTTCAGTCAGATTGCCAAAGTAACACCAGACATATGGCCCTTAGTAGATTCTATTGTAACTATATAGGGTACTCTGAAATCATTAATATTCGTGGGTTGAGTCAATCCACCAAATTTAATCCCAACAAACAAGTAAAATTCCCATTCATTTTATATTCAAAAGTTGAAATCCTCTAATTCATATCCCCATGAAATTGCTGTTTTGACCAAAACCACGAAATTTTATGCCCACGAAATTAAATGATTTTACAGTACTATTAATATGGCAAATTCTGCATCATAATTTTTGACATATTTGACTTAGAACTACAAAACGCTAATTAAATTTAGATTACCATAATGTGGTAGAGCACACACAATTTCGTCAGGATCTCTAGTAAAAATCCACATATTTGTACATAACAAACTAACCAGTTGGTAGAATTTTATTAAACTTCTGTCATTTTTGTACCCCCCGAACAACAAAGTTGTAAGGGGGGGGTATACTGGTTTTAGGTTGTCTGTCTGTCTGTCCGTAGACACAATCTTGTGTGCACCATCTCTCCTCATCCCCTTTACACAATTTAATGAAATTTCACACAAGTGATCAGTAACAACAGTAGTTGTGCATGGGGCATGTTAGGTTTTTTCAACAACAAAAAATTGCAGAGTTACGAGACTTTGTTTTTTGTTAACATAATTTGTACATACAGTCTTCCGAACCCTTGCACACAATTTAATGAAACTTCACACAAGTGATCAGTACCAACCCTAATTGTGCATGGTGCATGTTTTTATGCCCCGCAATAAAATGGGGGGGGGGGGATATAAAATTATCCCTGTTCGTGTGTTTGTTTGTTTGTTTGTGTGTATGTTTGTTTGTGTGTTAGGGAAAGGGTGGTGTTTGTGTCCGGACCATAACTTTGACATGCATGGTTCGATTTCAAAATAATTTTGACACAAATGATAAGCATGGATAGACGATGTGTCACCTTTAGTGATAGCTCTAGTTTTGAACATATATTATCAACGTGAAGTTGTGTACCCACACTCGGTCACCCACACCATCCTGATGCTGACGGGCCCTGTGTCACATGTCTAAATCATATTGAATGCAAAAGGATGAAACTATTTAGTAGTACAAATCTTATGTAAAGGAATGTAACCAGTGCGCAGATTCAAAGTGCTTCCAGTGTTTAAAAATGTGTGTTACCGTTTTATTGTACCCCCCGACAACAAAGTTGTAAGGGGGGATATACTGGTTTCAGGTCGTCTGTCTGTCCGTCTGTCTGTCCGTCTGGTCGTCTGTCCGTAGACGCAGTCTTGTGCGCACCATCTCTCCTTATCACCTTGACAGAATTTAATGAAACTTCACACAAGTGATCAGTACCAACAGTAGTTGTGCATGGGGCATGTTAGGTTCTTTTAGAAAAACAATTTGCAGAGTTATGGGACTTTGTTTTTTTGTTACTATACTATATACATAGACACAATCTTGTGCGCACCATCTCTCCTCATCCCCTTGACACAATTTAATGAAACTTCACACAAGTGATCAGTACCAACAGTAGTTGTGCATGGGGCATGTTAGGTTCTTTTAGAAAAAAAATTTGCAGAGTTATGGGACTTTGTTTTTTTTGTTACTATACTATATATATAGACACAATCTTGTGCGCACCATCTCTCCTCATCCCCTTGACACAATTTAATGAAACTTCACACAAGTGATTAGTAACAACAGTGGTTGTGAATGGGGCATGTTAGGTTCTTTCAGCGACAAAAATTGCAGAATTATGGGACTTTGTTTCTTGTTAACATACTATGTACATACAGTCTGCATATGCAATCTTGTGCGTGCCTAATCTACCAAACCCTTGCACACAATTTAATGAAACTTCACACAAGTGATCAGTACCAACCCTAGTTGTGCATGGTGCATGTTACATTCTTTTAGATAAATATTCTGCATAGTTATGGGACTTTGTTTTTTGTTACTATACTGTATTCATACAGTCTATATACACACAGTCCACATAATTATGCAGTCTTGTGTGTTTCAAATTGCAATGTACTGTGTCAGTGCATGCGGGGTGTACATTCATAACCTTTAGTGATAGCTCTTTTTTTTTCCTAGACTTTGATTTTTATGTCAGTTTTCAATATTTGCCCCCAAGAAAGAGGAAATTGTGGATTGTACAAAGGCAACAAAAGTTACCTTTAAAATTTACGAAAAGGATATCAACAATAATGAGGAATTGACTCGCGATGAAAATAACAACACCCTGTTTTTAAATATATTTATTTTTGTTCAAGTTTTAATTATAACTAAACAAGCAGTATGTGCTCTTAGTGTAATACCTAGTCTAAAACTGAGTGGATTTCTACTGCTACATGTAAAGTTGTATGTGTTAAGGAGTAAATTTCTTTGTGTTTTTATATGATTGTTCACAGAAGTACACTAAGTCTGCTTTATCTTCCAAAGTATTAAATGTTGACCAATGTTACTTTTGTCACATACAGGTATGTTGTTGTTAAATTCTTTTTAAAATGTTATCTGATAAAAAGTTTTCAGGGTATGATTAGAGCATTGTTCTGAAAGACTTACATTTAATATCAATGGTATAAAGGAGTACTGTTCAGTTCTACCAGGAAAGTAGAGTAAACGAAGTTCAAAGTTTTAAAAGATACAAATGTTTAACATTCTGAATTACCCAGTATCAAATGTAAACTGCTTTGAACTTTATTGACATTAAAGCTGTGAAGTTGTCACAGTGTTTAGTTACTATACTTGTATTTAAGAGGTGCTTCTTTAATCTGAAAATATATACATAAAACAGTGCCGATTCTTAGTACACAAGTCACATCTGTCCCATAGAAATTTATGAATGTCACATAACTTATTGTGTACGACGGGCCATTGTCCCATGGACAAAAATTCTTTCCCAGTCACTGCACACACGTTCCAGATTTCTTACTTGATTGTGCTGTCTAAAGGACATCTATTCTTTTAAGTTCAAATGTAATGAAATTATTTGCTTCATAGTAACATCCTTAACGTTTTGCCGGATATATACTTTTGCCATTCCTAACCACAAACCTATTCGGCAGGGGATACCAATTCATCGAATTTGCTTGTTAACTCTGTATATGCTTAGTAGGATTGTTCTGTGTCCAAAGTAGATGTTCATATTGAGTTCTCTTTTGAGGTTAATTACAAACAAATAGTTGTAATCTTGTAAATATTTATTTGATTTTGGTTGTGACAAGACTTAATTAAAATAATGATTACTGACACCTAAAATAGTTGAGCATTTCATTGCCAAAGTTAGTTGACATTAGGAGATGGGAAGGAGGGGAAGGGTTCTTCCTTTTTGTCACACAAATTCTAGTTTATAAATCAAGAGACATTGATACCAGACTCAAAGAAGTGTTATATTTACCTCTGATTTTTTCAACTTCTTCAGCATATTGAGTCATATCTGCTGCATTCTTTTCCTTCATTTCATTGAATTCAGTCTTGATATTTCCCATATCAGCCTCTATTTCCTGCTTGAACTGTGTTTTATCCCTGTTTAATCCTGTAACTTGTCTAACACCTTCTGTTGTGTAGACTCCAGCTCCTCTTTCATCTTCTGTACAAACATTTCAAGTTTGAGCATTTTCAACAGTGTTTGTTCTTCGTAGTGAAATCTAGAACATTGCTGCTCTGAAGCACTTGCTATGATTATAACACTTAATAGAGTGAAAACAGCAAACATGATGGAAATTTATTCCTTCTGTCTCTATATTGTTAGTATGTGCTTCGTGTTTGATGGTAACATGGAGAATGCCTTCAGCTTAAAGGATCATAGAATCCTATAAGAAGTTTTCAGGATGAGGGTATTTACAAAATTAGTTGTCAAATAGGATGAGTTATTAAATGAGCCGCACTATGAGAAAACCAACATAGTGCATTTGCGACCAGCATGGATCCAAACCAGCCTGCGCATCCGTGCAGTCTGGTCAGAATCCATACTGTTCACTGACGGTTTCTCTAATTGCAATAGGGTTTGAAAGCGAACAGCATGGATCCTGACCAGACTGCGCGGATGCGCAGGCTGGTCTGGATCCATGCTGGTCGCAAATGCACTATGTTGGTTTTCTCATGGTGCGGCTCAAATGAAGTTCCATTTGTATCTTTCTGATTACCTCATAGTATTCTGTTCCTGTTGGTATTTACAAATGTTTGCTTATTTAATCCACTGCTTACTCAAAAACTTGGAAGTGTTTTTGTAACATTTTTCATTCATTGGCATATATGATATGTTTAGTTCACAGATAATTTTGATACATAAATTACGCAATTTTACAAAAGATACAGGAATGTTTAACCCTCTGTTCGTAAGCTATGAGAGAACCCAATCTTCCTTCAGAGTCGCTCACGTTTCTGTTAACTGTTATAAATTTGAATCTGTTCTTGATTAACCCCTACCCTGCTATATTTCTAAAATGGACTGGTCCATCATTCAGTTTGGGCAACACAATTTATTATTCAAAGGGGTGTTTACTGAAAATTTTCTGACTGAATAGCGAACAGTGCTGATCATGATCAGACTGCATGGATGTGCAGGCTGATCATGATCTACCCTGGTCGCAAAGACAGAATCACTTGCCGCCAGCAGGCTGAAGCTTAATTGCTTTAAAATTGCATAAGGCTTATAATTTTATGTTAAAACAAAGTAGCTGTCCAAATAGATGTTATGCATAATTACTTGGTTAGAAAATCACTGCAACTTTTAACAGTTTGGACCAGAATTTGAGGAGGGATTCAATAATATTTTCTGCTACGTTGATCAAGAATCAACGCTTTGGCAAATATATGACAAAACAGTTATCAGGAATAAGACCAATAAGAAATATTAGCCACATTATAAATAAAGACATTATGAGCCAAAGAGGCTGCGTTCAAATCTTTTACCAACCGTAAAGGACAGTTTGTTGTAGAAATAATGTTTGATGTATAACTGTTGCCATTTCAAGAAATTTCAGTGAGACTCTTCGTAGACAATTACTTACTGTTTGAATGTCCCTGTTTGTTAATTAAACATAGAATGCAGTACACACCCAGAATTACAAACATTGGAATGGTTTTACCATCCGAGAAAGAATTGTCAGTAATACCATGGTAAAGCCTTGTACAGAACTGACGCAGATATTCTGTATATTTCAGCATTGTTTTGTTGATGTACAGAAGTTTTCACATTACAGGAGTTATGTCAGAATGATTAAAATGCCTAACAATATTTCAGTATGCTATACAATTTGTATGATTATGTTTTGTGGATTTTGCAGTCAAACTTTGTATTTGTTTTGCTTATATTTTTTTCCTTCATTTCATTGTTTAGGTGGAGTGTACAATATCAGATTGTGTATTTACAGAGTGCTGAATCTACATTTTCCAGTCTTGCTGTATTTCACACTTGTAGAACATTTTATATCCCTGTGAAACTTTATTTCCTTGCAAAAATGAAGAGGGATAAGATTTTCCCAAATCTTTTCTGTATCGCCTGTGCAATCAGATGTATGTCATTTATCTGAGTGTTATAGAAGTATGGAGAGTTGTCCTACTCGACCCGGCGTCAGTGTCCTTCCAAGTCCGCACTTCGGTTAAGATTTTGATGCACTTTCTCTTTATCTCTGTAATTACTTTATGGATTTGTTTCAAACTTAAAATAGTTCTTCCTCATCATCACCCACATCAAATGGCACAAGGGCCATAACTCTTGCACCAGTATTTCATGAATTATCCCCCCTTTTTACTTAGAATTTCAGGTTACAGTTTTGGTGCACTTTCACTCTATCTCAGTTATTATGTCTCCTACCACACAGTGGTGTGGGAGACATATTGATTTACTCCTGTCTGTGTGTCTTTCTCTGTCTGTCTGTCTGTGTGTCTGTCACAATCTTGTCCGCACTCTAAGTTGTACATTTCTCATTCGATCTTCACCAAACTTGAACAAAATATGTTTGACCACAAGTCCTCGGCCACGTTCGATAACTAGCCAAATCGGCCTAGGCATTTCGGAATTATGGCCCTTAAATTACTGTAAAATCGGCCTTTTTACTCTTCTCCACACTCTAAGTCAAACATTCCTCATCCGATCTTGACCAAACTTGAACAAAATGTGTTTGACCATAAGTCCTCAGCCAGGTTCGATAACTAGCCAAATCGGCCCAGGCACTTTGGAATTATGGCTCTTGAATTACCGAAAATCGGCCTTTTTACTCTTGTCTGCGCTCTAAGTCGGACATTTCTCATCCGATCTTCACCAAACTTTAACAAAATGTCTTTGACCGTAAGTCCTTGGCCAGTTTCGATAACTAGCCAAATCACCCAAGGCACTTCAGAATTATGGCCCTTGAATTACCCAAAATCAGCCTTTTTACTCTGCAAAGGTATATTTGTAGTGAGTAAACAGTATATAAAGACTGACTTACTATTCAAATGATTAGGCAGTTATGGGAGACATAACCTTTTCTGAAAAGCAGCTCTAGTTAAGTGTTAAAAGGGGTGCATACCATAAAGATACTGACTGAATGGCGAGCAGTGCAGATCTTGATGAGACTGCATGGATGTGCAGGCTGATCATGATCTGCACTGGTCGCAAAGGCAGAATCAATCGTGTCCAGCATTATAAGGGTTAACTGTGTTTCTTTTATTTTTTAGAGAAGGATGTTTTCTCCGGAGGTACAGTTAATAACACAGCAGCTGGCTGGGCAGGTTGGGCCATAGGTGGTGTTTCTACACTCACCTCTAAAGTGTACAGTAAAGCAACAAAGAAACAAACAGGTAGGGCAGAATGGATTATAGGTGGTGTTTCTACACTCAAATCTAAAATGTACAGTAAAGCAACAAAGAAACAATAAGATAGGGCAAGATGGGATTTAAGTGGTGTTTCTACACTCACAACTAAAATGTACAGTAAAGCAACAAAAGAGTAGGGTTGGGTAGGATGGGCTTAAGGTGATGTTTCTACACGAACATCTGAAGTGTACAATAAAACAGAAACGAAAAGGTTGGCAAGATGAGCTTTAAGTGGTGTTTCTACACTCAAATCTAAAATGTACAATAAAATGTAAGAGTGGTTGATCTGTATTGATTTTGAAATCAGAAGGTCAAAGGTCACAGTGGCTCTTGGTACAAAAAAAAATGGTGTTACCGCTCTGGCAGTGGATGATCCCTGTCGATTTTGAGGTCAGTTGGTGAAAGAACATTGTCACAGTGACTGTTAATACAATATTGGTTTCTGCTCAATGTTGGAAAGCCTGTGATCCTCATTATGGACAGGAACATTGAGCATGGGTGGTATTGAGGTTACTGGGTGAAAGGTCAAGGTCACAGTGACCACACACTTCATAATGGTCCATTTCTTAGAGATCAGGGCCACTGTCATTGTCAGATAGACATTTTTAGCAAGGTTGTCCATCCGCCTGTTAACATTTTTGTGCCCCCACCCCCCCCCCCCCCCCTCCCCCCCTCTTGAGTGGTGGGGGCATATAGATTTGGTCTTGTCCGTGCATCCGTTCGTCCGTCCGTCGGAAGTTCGTGACGCACCTAGCTCGAAAAGTATTTGATATAAATTAATGGAACCTTGCATGAGTCTTTATCATGATATGAACTTGCGCACCTCCAATTATTCGTCTGGCTCCGCCCCCTATTTTCAGAGTTATGGCCCCTGAAATAGTAAAAAATGCACATTTTCACCTTGTGACACGCCTAGCTCAAAAAGTATTTGATATAGATTCATGAAATCTTGCATGAGTCTTAATCATGATATGAACTTGCGCACCTCCTATTTTTTTCATCGGCTCCGCCCCTATTTTCAGAGTTATGGCCCCTGAAATAGTCAAAAATGCACATTTTCATCTTGTGACATGCCTGGCTCAAAAGTATTTGATATAGATTCATGAAACCTCGCACGAGTCTTAATCATGATATGAACTTGTGCACCTCCTATTTTTTGTCTGGCTCTGCCCCCTATTTTCAGAGTTATGGCCCCTGAAATAGTAAAAAATGCACATTTTCACCTTGTGACACACCTAGCTCAAAAAGTATTTGATATAAATTCATGAAACCTTGCATGAGTCTTAATCATGATATGAACTTGTGCACCTTCTATTTTTCGTCTGGCTCCGCCCCCTATTTTCAGAGTTATGGCCCCTGAAATAGACAAAAATGCACATTTTCACCTTGTGACATGCCTAGCTCAAAAAGTATTTGATATAGATTCATGAAACCTTGCATGAGTCTTAATCATGATATGAACTTGCGCACCTCCTATTTTTCATTTGTGTCCGCCCCCTATTTTTAGAGTTATGGCCCCTTAAATAGTCAAAAGTGTACATTTTAAAAATTGTGATGCACCTAGCTCAAAAAGTGTTTGATATAAATGGTTGAAAACTTGCATATGTCTTTATCATGATATAAACTTGCACACCTCTAATTTTTTGGCTGGTTCCACCCCCTATTTTTAGCTCACCTGTCACATAGTGACAAGGTGAGCTTTTGTGATCGCGCAGCGTCCGTCGTCCGTGCGTGCGTGCGTGCGTAAACTTTTGCTTGTGACCACTCTAGAGGTCACATTTTTCATGGGATCTTTATGAAAGTTGGTCAGAATGTTCACCTTGATGATATCTAGGTCAAGTTCGAAACTGGGTCACGTGCCATCAAAAACTAGGTCAGTAGGTCTAAAAATAGAAAAACCTTGTGACCTCTCTAGAGGCCATATTTTTCAATGGATCTTCATGAAAATTGGTGAGAATGTTCACCTTGATGATATCTAGGTCAAGTTCGAAACTGGGTCAACTACGGTAAAAAACTAGGTCAGTAGGTCAAATAATAGAAAATCCTTGTGACCTCTCTAGAGGTCATATTTTTCATGGGATCTGCATGAAAATTGGTCAGAATGTTTATCTTGATGATATCTAGGTCAAGTTCGAAACTGGTTTACGTCCGGTGCAAAACTAGGTCAGTAGGTCAAATAATAGAAAAACCTTGTGACTTCTGTAGAGGCCGTATTTTTCATGGGATCTGCATGAAAATTGCTCAGAATGTTCATCTTGATGATATCTAGGTCAAGTTCGAAACTGGTTTACGTCCGGTGCAAAACTAGGTCAGTAGGTCAAATAATAGAAAAACCTTGTGACATCTCTAGAGGCCATATTTTTCATGAGATCTTCATGAATATTGGTCAGAATGTTCACCTTGATGATATCTAGGTCAAGTTCGATACTGGGTCATGTGGGATCAAAAACTAGGTCAGTAGGTCTAAAAATAGAAAAACCTTGTGACCTCTCTAGAGGCCATATTTCTCAATGGATCTTCATGAAAATTGGTCAGAATGTTCATCTTGATGATATCTAGGTCAAGTTCGAAACTGGGTCACGTGCGGTCAAAAACTAGGTCAGTAGGTCTAAAAATAGAAAAACCTTGTGACCTCTCTAGAGGCCATATTTTTCAATGGATCTTCATGAAAATTAGTCAGAATGTTCACCTTGATGATATCTAGATCAAGTTCGAAACTGGGTCATGTGGGGTTAAAAACTAGGTCAGTAGATCTAAAAATAGAAAAACCTTGTGACCTCTCTAGAGGCCATATTTTTCATGAGATCTTCATGAATATTGGTCAGAAGGTTCATCTTGATGATATCTAGGTCAGGTTTGAAACTGGGTCACATGGGGTCAAAAACTAGGTCAGTAGGTCTAAAAATAGAAAAACCTTGTGACCTCTCTAGAGGCCATATTTCTCTATGGATCTTCATGAAAATTGGTGAGACTGTTCAGCTTGATGATATCTAGGTCAGGTTCGTAACTGGGTCATGTGCCGTCAAAAACTAGGTCAGTAGGTCGAAAAATAGAAAAACCTTGTGACCTCTCTAGAGGCCATATTTTTCACGAGATCTTCATGAAAATTGGTGAGAATGTTCAGCTTGATGATATCTAGGTCAAGTTTAAAAGTGGGTCACGTGCCTTCAAAAACTAGGTCATTAGGTCAAATAATAGAAAAACCTTGTGACCTCTCTAGAGGCCATATTTTTCAATGGATCTTCATGAAAATTGGTCAGAATTTTTTATCTTGATGATATCTATGTCACATGTGCTGAAAAACGAGGTCACTTTGTCAAATAATAGAAATAACGACGTCATACTCAGTTCAACACTGGGTCATGTGGGGTAGGTGAGCGATTCAGGACCATCATGGTCCTCTTGTTAAAGTTATGGCCCCTGAAATAGTAAAAAGATGCACTTTTTCACCTAATTATGTGCCTAGCTCAAAAAGTATTAGATGTAAATTCAGGAAACCTTGCTGGAGTCTTTATCATGATGTGACATTGCACACTTGGCATTGTTCTTGACAATCTTAGCTTTTATTACAGAGTTATGGCCCTTGAAATAGCCAAAATAGTGGATTTTTGTTTGTGATGCTCATAGCTCAAAAAGTATAGGGCCTAGAATAATGAATCCTTTTCATAAAATGTTTGTTGAGGTTATACCCCATTAAGACTGCAAACATTTGAATTATTGCCCCTTATTTGTGACAAATGTACCATTGGGGGGCACACCCTGTGTCCTACAGACACATTCTAGTTATAAGTGCTTTGACCTGTTATCCTCTATGAATTTGACAGGCATAGTTTTACTCAGAGCAGTGCTCTTGTTTCTCAGATGATATGCCAATTAAGTTTCTTTTGTATAATCCTCATTGTAAGATATATAATAATCCTCATTGTAAGATATATACCTTATTTCTTGTAAAATTCTCAAGAAATAAAGAAAAAATTTTACGTCAAAACTGATTAGTGTAGCTACCCAGAAATAATCAATGGTTATACCTGATCAGGCAAGTGGTTTAAATAGGAATATGAAATCTATAACATGTTTGAAATATACTATCATTCAGCTATACAGTATTTAGACACGATATGTGATAAATTATATATTGGGTTAATACTAAACTCAATATTGAGTTAATACTCAACTCAACTGTGATGATATGAGAAAATAAGTGCCAGCATGATAGAATCGGAGCCAGTGTGAGAAAACTGCTAATATGGGATTCTGAAGTTTTAATTGGTTAATACAGGGAAGTTTTTTCTTTTAACTTTTTCATATTTGGCCAATTTGTCTGCTCAAGATTTATGTACTTATCAATTAGTGTATATTAACAATATTTTTAACAGTGAGTGCTCTCAAGCAGTTTTATCTTTGTAGATTATAATATTTTCGGCGCTGCTTACTCATGGTAGTAAACAATACCATAATGCAGTTCAAATAGTACAGTTCTTGTGGGAAATGTGACAACTTTAGGAAAATAAAGATTAAATATGCTAAACATAGATTTGCTAAGAGGATGACACTTCTTTTAAGCAGACATTTGAAAATTTGCAACAACAGGTGATTCTTATGCTGGGGAAATGATGAAGTATCTGGAACTACACAAAACTGGCAAAAACAGATGATTGTTGTAAATTGTCAGCATGTTTGGATTAGATTAAAACGAGCATGGGGATGTTCAGTATGTGCTTGGTCTGTCATGTTATTTTGATCAACACATATGTGTACAGTTTTGTGTCTCGTTACTTGCAGCTTTCAAGAAATGAACAAATTAAAACAGTATGTTTAAAACCTAAATGCATTTCCTTGGATGAAGCTATATATACCAATTACCGTGAGTCTTGTGACCCCAAAGATGGAACATTCTAGTGGTAACAGTGCTGAATTGGCTACGATGCAATGCGAAGTTAACATTTGCCTTTTCAACAGCTGCCTTTAGTTGATGATTTTGTCATTACAGACATCTGGTATAAACATTTCATAAATTAAACATCATGAAAGTAAGAGAAAATGAAACAGAAAATATCTGGAATTAATTACAGTTACGTAGATACCATCTGGATAGAAAGTATAATATTATTTACTGATGATTATTGTGCACCCCCATGAGTGGTGGGGGCATATAGATTTGGTCTTGTCTGTCTATCCGTCCGACGTTCTTGACGCGCCCAGCTCGAAAAGTATTTGATATAAATTGATGAAACCTTGCATGAGTCTTTATCATGATATGAACTTGCGCGCCTCCTATTTTTCGTCTGGCTCCGCCCCCTATTTTTAGAGTTATGGCCCCTGAAATAGTCAAAAATGCACATTTTCACCTTGTGACATGCCTAGCTCAAAAAGTATTTGATATAGATTCATGAAACCTTGCGTGAGTCTTAATCATGATATGAACTTGCGCACCTCCTATTTATGCCCCCACTTTGGGGGGGGGGGGGCATATAGATTTGCCTTTGTCCATCCTTCCATCCGTCCGTCTGTCCTTCCTTCCGAGAATGTTGTGTCGCGCATAGCTCCAAAAGTATTTGACGTAGAGTCACAAAACTTTATAGGAATGTTGGTCAGCATGTGTAGTTGTGCACCTGGGGTTTCGCATCCGGATTCATCCAGTCGTGTAGAAGTTATGGCCCCTGACTTTGTAAAAATTGGTCATTTTAGTGTTGTGTTGCACCTAGCTCCAAAAGTATATGACATAGAGTCACAAAACTTTACAGGCATGTTGGTCAGCATGTGTAGTTGTGCACCTGGGGTTTCGCATCCGGATTCATCCAGTCATGTAGGAGTTATGGCCCCTGACTTAGTAAAAAATTGGTCATTTTAATGTTGTGTCGCACATAGCTCCAAAAGTATTTGACCTAGAGTCACCAAAGTTTACAGGAATGTTGGTCAGCATGTGCAGTTGTGCACCTGGGGTTTCGCGTCCAGATTCATCCAGTCATGTAGGAGTTATGGCCCCTGACTTAGTAAAAAATTGGTCATTTTAATGTGGTGTCACGCATAGCTCCAAAAGTATTTGACCTAGAGTCACCAAAGTTTACAGGAATGTTGGTCAGCATGTGCAGTTGTGCACCTGGGGTTTCGCATCCAGATTCATTTAGTCGTGTAGGAGTTATAGCCACTGACTTAGTTAAAAATTGGTCATTTTAATGTTGTGTCGTGCGTAGCTCCAAAAGTATTTGACCTAGTCAACAAAGTTTACAGGAATGTTGGTCAGCATGTGCAGTTGTGCACCTGGGGTTTCGCATCCAGATTCATTCAGTACTGTAGGAGTTGTGGCCCCTGACCTGGGAAAAAATTGTCATTTTAATGTCATGTAGTGGGGGCATCTGTGTCCCATGGACACATTTCTAGTTTTTCTTCTGGCTCATCCCCCTATTTTCAGAGTTATGGCCCCTGAAATAGTCAAAATTGCACATTTTCACCTTGTGACACGCCTAGCTCAAAAAGTATTTGATATAGATTCATGAAACCTTGCATGAGTCTTAATCATGATATGAACTTGCGCACTTCCTATTTTTCATCTGGCTCCGCCCCCTATTTTCAGAGCTATGGCCCCTGAAATAGTCAAAATTGCACATTTTCACCTTGGGACACGCCTAGCTCAAAAAGTATTTGATATAGATTCATGAAATCTTGCATGAGTCTTAATCATGATATGAACTTGTGCACCTTCTATTTTTCATTTGGGTCTGCCCCCTATTTTTAGAGTTATGGCCCCTGAAATAGTCAAAAATGTACATTTTCACCTTGTGACGCACCTAGCTCAAAAGTATTTAATATAAATGGTTGAAAACTTGTATAAGTCTTTATCATGATATAAACATGCACACCTATAATTTTTTGGCTGGCTCCATTCCCTATTTTTAAAGTTATGGCCCCTGAAATAGTAAAAAAAATGCACTTTTTCACCTAGCTATGTGCCTAGCTCAAAAAGTATTAGATGTAAATTCAGGAAACCTTCCTGGAGTCTTTAACATGAAGTGACCTTGCATACTTGGCATTCATCTTGAGAATCTTAGCTCTTATTACAGAGTTATAGCCCTTGAAATAGCCAAAATAGTGGAATTTTTGTTTGTGATGCTCATAGCTCAAAAATTAAAAGGCCTAGAATAATGAATCCTTTTCATAAAATGTTTGTTGAGCCTATACCCCATTAAGACTGCAAACATTTGAATTATTGCCCCTTATTTGTGACAAATGTAGCAGTGGGGGTCACACCCTGTGTCCTACAGACACATTCTAGTTTCAATATATTTACTGGTACATCAACTATGTATTTTGTATGGAAAGAAAAAAGCGTTTATTTTCGTATGAACAACATTGGTGTAATAATTAGGATGGCCCTTTTTGCAAGATTGCATGCCCAATCTGATATCATTAAAAAAAAACATGAGATTTAGAAGATTTTCTTCAGAATTGAACACCAACATTTAAAAAAGCAACATTAAATTATAGCAAGAACTAATTTTCTGATGGGAAAGTTCAATATTGAATCAACGTGACTTACTTATTTTTCACTGGATTTAACAGTATTTTAACTAAAAACCAGGTAATGTATTTTTATCAAAGAACAAATTACAGTAGAACATGGGAGGGTCTTTTTTTTGGTTGTTCTATTTAGATGTTGAAAAGATTGATATTTTGATATATATTTTGATTTCTAATACTCGAGCAAACCACATAATTTTGTAGCAATTTACTGTAAAAAATGTAAATATAAGAATTAAATGTTACTTTTTGCGACTTTTTGCAATTTTGTGATTCATGGATGATTTGCAAGAAATCCAAATGAGGTTTATACCCGTATAAATGCACAAAAAGTAGCATTTAATTCTTAGATGTAAAATTCAAGTGTTGTTTATATACAGGACCTCAGATGAAAGGGCCGGCCCAGACAGACACCAGTGCTGCATCTAAACCTACTGTAGAATCTGTGACACCTGTGTCACCTTCAGGTGTTAATGCTGATGATAAAAATGATGATATAGAGGAACAGAATGATAATGACTGGGGTGAAGATGATGATGACTGGGGCGAAATTGATGTAAGATTTTTTCCATTTCTTTGGTTAAATATAACGGATTTTCATATGTCACTGGTATAAGCTCACCTATATTGAATACCCAACCAGCATTACTGAAATGGATAATTATGTTTCCAGTTGGATCCATTTTTGTCAAGCCCGCTTGCAGTGAGCTCTATATAGTTGCCACTTTCGGTATATGTGCGTCTGTCCGTCCGCTTGTGTGTTACGTCTGTCCGTGCGTGCATCTGTCCGGATTTGTCCGGACCATAACTTTGACATGCATGGACCAATCTTGTTTATATTTGGCCTGAATGTTTACCTTGATGAGAAGGCATTTCGTGCGCAAAGCCCATGTTCCTGTCTCAAAGGTCGAGATCACAGTTGGAGGTCAAAGGTCAAATTGAAGTTTGTCCGGAGCATTTCTTCTTCATGCATGGTGGGATTTTGATGTAACTTGGCGTGAATGTTCACCATTATGAAACGGAGTGTCTTGCGCAAGAACCAGGTCCCTAGGTCCAAGGTCAAGGTCACACTTCACAGCTGACGGGCTCGATATTCTGCCCGTGGGCATACTTGTTTTCTAAAACATGGTTTTTCCTTGATTTTTCTTTCAACATATACACTGCATGCCATCTTGATTAAGTCCAAGGTTGATAATAGAAACTTGTTAAATATTCAAAATGTCCTGAATAGTTTTGACTTTATTGATAAAAAAACAATTTTCATAGGGTATTCTGTTGTAAATTTCAGTCATTTAGGACAGTAAAAAGTTGTAAAATTACAAGTATGACCTTACTTGTAAATGGTTTGATATGAAACTTCTTGGATATCTTACTCATTCCAATGTAAAAAAAAATGTTAACTTTTGGAAAAACAAACTTTTCCTGTGCTAGAATTTTACACTGGGGATACATAAAATTTACATTATTTAGTTTTTTCTTTAAAATTCAAATATCTCCTACTATGAGTAACCTTTATATGGATTTCGCAATTGCAAAAAAAATGTGATACACTAAATAACACTTTTCCAAATTTTGAGCATTGAAATTGAAAATAGTTAATTCACCTGTTATTTTTAGTACAAAGGTTAGTTCTGCTTTATACATGTTAACTTGCTGATACGTTTACAGACCCCAGCATCTACCAGTGAACATACAGCACAGAATGCTCAATCATATGGTGATGATGATGATGATAATGAAGACAATGATGATGGTTGGGATAATGAAGATGATGATAACTGGGGATCTATAGAGGCTGTGCCTACACAACCGGTAGATATCACTGTAGAGATAAATCCCTGCAAATTTGAGAATTATTAAGATATACAGCATGCTGCCTCCATAGCAACAAGGCTTGGGATGCTGAGATTAAGCTGTGACTCTGGGGAGGCTAATTTTCTTAGAACCTTGGCTAGCAGGAAAAATAGTAAAATAGTATACTGTCTTAATCAGCCAGCTAAGAGAGTAATACAAGTCAGCTCTTAGGGCATGTGGCTGCTTAAGACAAGTTGAATGTAGAACAAAAAGTTAATTTTCCTAAGTTAGCTGACTGACTGCAGGAGAAGTTAGCTGACTGGTTGCTGGAGAAGTTAGCTGACTGGTTGCTGGAGACAAATGGCTGTTTTAATCAGGTGGCCACTAAGGCAGATTTAGCATTTTACCTTTGTAGAGGAGTATTTCCTCTCCAGTTAAACTGTAGAAAGTGAATATGTATTTGCTCTCATGGTGGGGTGGGGGGTGGAGTTGGGAGGGGGCAAAGGTCAACATGAATAAAATATCTCAGCCATTCCACTAAGTCATAAAACTTAGACCCAGTGTACCTAGTCCATATAGGCTTATCTGGGCCAATACTGTTTGCCTTTGGGGGATTTTCTTTATTCAGGAATTCAAACTCTGTACTAGTTCCTCTATACCTCAGAGATGAAAAGTGTTAGCCTGTGGTCGGTACTTTATGTGCAGTCCTAATTTTTGTTTGCTTGTATGGCTCATTTGTCTTTCTGTTGTGTGTTGTACCTCTAAATGATCCCAGTTTTGTCTCCTTTTCCCCCCCCCCCCCCCCACTTTTTTTTGCATTTAAGAAAACAGTATTTACTACTTACTTATTTCAAAGCTATGTTTTTCTAAATCAGAGAAATAAGTGCAACGACAATAACGTCAAGTTATAAGTGTGACATCATTGAAATGTTTGTCAGGTATTTTTTGTTGGTCATTGCCTGAAAATTAGTGTTCAACAGACAAAAGTGATAACATTCTGTGTTTTGAATAAAAGAGAAATTTCAGTGCTGCACAGTGGTACAGGAGGTTTGAAAGTAGTCGAAAGAGTGTTATTGTAAACTCATGGTTCAGACCTTTGAGGACAATAACGCCCAGTTATGTTTTGAAAATTGAAGAGCTTCTTGATATGGTTAGGTGCATCTTAGTTCAGTGTCCAATTTCAATAGTATTGTAAGAATACTATATGTACAGGTATTATGTAATTGTAGGAAAGTGTAGAAAATGAATTTAACCGGGAGAATAGTTGACCGAATGGTAATTACAAATTGTATTAATTCGATTGATATGTCAGTTCTTAATGATGTTGAGCTGCTTTAGTTATATTGGCATTGCTATAGAAACAATTGATAAATATTGTAATGTTTAGAAATCTGTGGTTGCAGTATTTACATTTAGTTGGTTCTGATCCATCATATTTTCAAGCTTTAGCAAAATAGGACCTGAAATAAAGATTTTAGAGCACTTTTCGGGGTATTTTTAACACCTCTTGTATATAGTACTGGATTATATTTGTACAGTTTGGTTAGTTGAAGAGATCATGATAAAATAGATGAATTATTTACAATTTGCATAATGGCGGATACATTTATTTTATTCTGTTTATTTTATTCTTATTTTCAGTCACATTCTAGGAGTGCAAATAGGACACAAGATTCATTTGGAATTAACAAAACAAACAGTGAATCAAGTTTTGGTCATAAACAGAGTAAACAGTCTGATAGTGATTGGGGGTGGGGTAATGATGATATGTCAACATTTGAAAATGCTAGTACTGTTTCAAATAAGCAAGTAAAAGGAGCTTTAAAACTTGGTGGCCCTAAGAAAGCAACTAGTGATGATTTTGGTTGGATTGAAGAAGAATTTGCACCTATAGAAGACAGTAGTGTAAAACCAGCAAGTTCATATGATTGGGGAACTTCTGGTGAACATACTGGACAAGATTTCTTTTCTATGATTGATACTGGCCCTAAGGTTTGTGGTTTTCACTCATATTTTAGAAATATAAATGTCAGGTGTTTATAATTTCACACAGAAATTCATGAAGAATTGATAAACTTACTATTATTGTTTGTTTTTCACTAAGAAAAAACTACTTTTCAAAAAAGTAACATCATTGGCTTTGATGGAAAATACATGACATCTAAGTGTAGTTAAAAGTAATTTATAGCCAGAGTGTATAGATAGTGTTAAAATACGGTTTTGCTATAAATTATTTCGATTCCTATATGCCCTTAATCTAAAACAGTAGATAAAATAGAGTAGCGCTCTTTCTTGGTTGCAACAAAAACATTATGTCACCGCACGTTAACGTAAGTGTGTTTTAACAGAGACAAGCATATTAGAATGACAAATAACGTTGTGTTTGATGCTGTCATTTATTTATAACTAAAATTTTAGTCATAGTATAGTATTGTCTTACTAAGACAATATCTTTTACAGGTTGGTAAAACAAAGAGGCCACAAAGTCACTCAAGCGGTAGTTCCACACAGTCCACTCCCTCCAGAGAAACCACTCCCTCAAATGCAAAACAGCCTGGTTCACAGTCTAAATTAAAGGAACAGAACCAGTCTGCAGTGAGAGACAAAGGGGGAGGTTTTGACGAATCTGGATGGGGGGACACAGGAGGCTGGGAGGATGATAGCTGGGATAATCTGTCAGGTAAATGATGCCATAGCAGAGATAAAAGAAAAAAATCTTTCAGACTTGAGAAATAATGCTACCTTTGATCTGGGTTTTTTAAACTCATCTGTGCTCAGGGTGAGCTGTTGTGATCGCTCACCGTCTGGCATCATTCCGTCCACACTTTTCTTCAGACAACATCTACGAAACCGCTGGTTTGAGCCTCACACAGGGCGTTGAGTTTTTCATGTGAGGAAGCCATCCAGCTGACTTACCAAAGGTCTGTGGTTCTACCCAGGTGCTCACTTGTGATGAAATAATGCCCGGAGGGGCATCTAGGGTCTTCCTCCACCATCAAAGCTTGAAAGTTGCTATATGACCTATAATTTTGTTGATGTGATGTTAAACCCAACAAAAAAAATCTTCTTGTATGAAACTGCTGGCCCTATTTTAAAATGATTTTGCACAATTGGACCTTGTGTAACCCTCTGTCAAGATTGTTCAAATTATTACAATTCGTCAGAAAACTTGGATGCCAAGGGGTGTGGTCTCTTTTCCCTATATGTATAAATTGGGAACTTTAAAGACTTTCTTGTAAGAAATTGATGGTCCAATTTTGAAATAAATTCATTTAAATGGTCCTTGTATGATCATCTACCAAGATTGTTGGTATTATTCCGATTCCTCAAAAACCATGGCCATCAGAGGGCATGGTCTACTTTCCCTATATGTATATAGTGGAAACTTTAAAAATCTTCATGTATGAAACTGCTGGCCCGATTTTGAAATAATTTAACACAAATGTTCCATGTGTGATCGTCTACCAAGATTGTAAATTATTCAGATTCATCAAAAAACATGGCTGCCAGAGGGCATTGTCACTTCTTCCTATATGTATATGGTGGAAACTTTAAAAATCTTTTTGTATGAAACTGCTGGCCCGATTTTGAAATAATTTTACACAAATTGTCCTTATGTGACCTTCTGCCAAGATTTTTCAAATTATTTTGATTTGTCAAAAACATGGCTGCCAGGGGGTGTGGCCATTTTTTCCCTATATGTATATATTGGACACTTTGAAAAATATTCTTTTCAAAAACAGCAGGTTCAATTTTAATATCATTATGCCCCTCTTTGAAAAAGGAGGGGTATATTGTTTTGCTGATGTTGGTCAGTCTGTCCTTGACCAATCAGTTTCTGGATGATAACTCAAGAACACTTGGGCCTAGGATCATGAAAGATGATAGGGAGGTTGGTCATGACCAGTAGATGACCCCTTTTGGTTTTGAGATCTATAGGTCAGAGGTCAAGGTCACAGTGACCTGGAACAGTTGAACCGTATCCGGACGATAACTCGAGAGTGCTTGGGCCTAGCATCACGAAATTGATAGGGAGGTGGATCATGACTAGCAGATGACACCTATTGATTTTGAGGTCAGTAGGTCAAAGATCAAGTCACAGTGACCCGGAACAGTAGAACTTTTTTTTGCCAAATAACTAGAGAATGCTTTAGTCTAAGATCACATTTGATACGGAGGTCACTTATGACTGCTAAATTACCCATAATTATTGATTGGAGGTCAGTACGTCAAACATCCAGTGCACAGTGACCAAATAATTTCTGTTTCTTGTGCAGTTACTGAATGCATCAAGGGGGCATTTCATGTTCTATGTGTTCTATGTTTTACACAAATGTTTCTTGGGTGACCCTTTACATGGAGTGTACATATGATTCTGTTTCATCAAAAAACATTGTCACTAGGAGGTGTGGTCACTTTACCCCTTGTTTATATAGTGGAAATTTTAAAAAATCTTAAAGTTTGATATTGTCATATCACATCATTCCCCTAGTGTCTTACCCCACCTCTGCCCCCCTAGCCCCCCACCTAAACACGCACATACACAGTACCTGCCTGTATTTATGTAGTAGAAATTTTAAACTGTTCAAGCTAGCAACTATACTCAGGTGAGCGATGTAGGGTCATCATGGCACTCTTGTTTTTAGGTTGACTGTTCGAAGAATATGGAGAGCTATACTACTTACCCTGATGTCCCCATTGGTTAAAGTTTATATGAAATGGAAATATCTTGTATACCATCAAAGATATTTACTTCAAACTTGTAACACTTGATTATTATGTCTCCCCCCTCTGCGGGAGACATTTTTTTAGCTCACCTGTCACAAAGTGACAAGGTGAGCTTTTGTGATCGCGCAGCGTCCGTAGTCCGTGCGTACATAAACTTTTTGCTTGTGACCACTCTAGAGGTCACATTTTTCATGGGATCTTTATGAAAATTGGTCAGAATGTTCACCTTGATGATATCTAGGTCAAGTTCGAAACTGGGTCATGTGCGGTCAAAAACTAGGTCAGTAGGTCTAAAAATAGAAAAACCTTGTGACCTCTCTAGAGTCCATATTTTTCAATGGATCTTTATGAAAATTGTTCAGAATGTTCATCTTGATGATATCTAGGCCAAGTATGAAACTGGGTCAGCTGCGGTCAAAAACTAGGTCAGTAGGTCAAATAATAGAAAATCCTTGTGACGTGACCTCTCTAGAGGTCATATTTTTCATGGGATCTGCATGAAAATGAGTCAGAATGTTCATCTTGATGATATCTAGGTCAAATTCGAAACTGGGTCATGTCCGGTCCAAAACTAGGTCAGTAGGTCAAATAATAGAAAAACTTTGTGGCCGTATTTTTCATTGGATCTGCATGAAAATTGGTCAGAATGTTGATCTTCATGATATCTAGGTCAAGTTTGAAACTGGGTCGACTGCGGTCAAAAACTAGGTCAGTAGGTCAAATAATAGAAAATCCTTGTTACCTCTCTAGAGGACATATTTTTCATGGGATCTGCATGAAAATTGGTCAGAATGTTCATCTTGATGATATCTAGGTCAAGTTTGAAACTGGGTTACGTCTGATCCAAAACTAGGTCAAATAATAGAAAAACCTTGTGACCTCTGTAGAGGCCATATATTTCATGGGATCTGCATGAAAATTGGTCAGAATGTTTACCATGATGATATATAGGTCATGTTCGAAACTGGGTCAACTGCGTTCCAAAACTAGGTCAGTAGGTCTAAAAATAGAAAATCCTTGTGACCTCCCTAGAGGCCATAGTTTTCAATGGATCTTCATGAAAATTGGTGAGAATATTCACCTTGATGATATCTAGATTAGTTTTGAAACTGGGTCACGTGTGGTCAAAAACTAGGTCAGTAGGGCAAATAATAGAAAAACCTTGTGACCTCTCTAGAGGTTATATTTTTCATGGGATCTGCATGAAAATTGGTCAGAATGTTCATCTTGATGATATCTAAGTCAAGTTTGAAACTGGGTGACGTGCCATCAAAAACTAGGTCAGTAGGTCAGATAATAGAAAAACCTTGTGACATCTGTAGAGGCCAGATTTTTCATGGGATCTGCATGAAAATTGGTCAGAATGTTCATCTTGATAATATCTAGGTCAAGATTGAAACTGGGTCACATGTGGTCAAAAACTAGGTCAGTAGGTCAAATAATAGAAAAAACTTGTGACCTCTCTAGAGGCCATATTTTTCATGGGATCTTTATGAAAGTTTGTCTGAATGTTCATCTTGATGATATCTAGGTCAAGTTTGAAACTGGGTCAACTGCGGTCAAAAAGTAGGTCACTAGGTCTAAACATAGAAAAACCTTGTGACCTCTATAGAGGCCATATTTTTCAATGGATCTTCATGAAAGTTGGTGAGAATGTTCACCTTGATGATATCTAGGTCAAGTACAAAACTGGGTCACATGCCTTCAAAAACTAGTTCATTATGTCAAATAATGGGAAAACCTTGTGACCTCTCTAGAGGCCATGTTTTTCAATGGATCTTCATGAAAATTGGTCAGAATTTTTATCTTGATGATATCTAGGTCAAGTTCAGAACTAGGTCACATGAGCTCTAAAACTAGGGCACTATGTCAAATAATAGAAAAAAACGACGTCATACTCAGTTCATGTGGGGACAGGTGAGCGATTCAGGACCATCATGGTCCTCTTGTTTTTAGCTCACATGTCACAAAGTGACAGTGTGAGCTTTTGTGATCGCGCAGCGTCCGTCGTCCGTCCGTGCGTCCGTCCGTCCGTGCGTAAACTTTTGCTTGTGACCTCTCTAGAGGTCACATTTTTCATGGGATCTTGATGAAAGTTGGTCAGAATGTTCATCTTAATGATATCTAGGTCAAGTTCGAAACTGGGTCACGTGCTATCAAAAACTAGGTCAGTAGGTCTAAAAATAGAAAAACCTTGTGACCTCTCTAGAGGCCATATTTTTCACAAGATCTTCATGAAAATTGGTCAGAATGTTTATCTTGATGATATCTAGGTCAAGTTCGAAACTGGGTCACGTGCCATCAAAAACTAGGTCAGTAGGTCAAATAATAGAAAAACCTTGTGACCTCTCTAGAGGCCATATTTTTCATGGGATCTGTATGAAAGATGGTCTGAATGTTCATCTTGATGATATCTAGGTCAAGTTCGAAACTGGGTCAGCTGCGGTCAAAAACTAGGTCATTAGGTCTAAAAATAGAAAAACCTTGTGACCTCTCTAGAGGTCATACTTTTGAATGGATCTTCATGAAAATTGGTCAGAATGTTCACCTTGATGATATCTAGGTCAGGTTCGAAACTGGGTCACGTGCCTTCAATAACTAGGTCAGTAGGTCAAATAATAAAAAAACCTTGTGACCTCTCTGGAGGCCATATTTTTCATGGGATCTGTATGAAGATTGGTCTGAATGTTCATCTTGATGATATCTAGGCCAAGTTCGAAACTGGGTCAACTGTGTTCAAAAACTAGGTCAGTAGGTCTAAAAATAGAAAAACCTTGTGACCTCTCTAGAGGCCATATTTTTCACAAGATCTTCATGAAAATTAGTCTGAATGTTCACCTTGATGATATCTAGGTCAAGTTTGAAACTGGGTCATGTGCCTTCAAAAACTAGGTCAGTAGGTCAAATAATAGAAAAACCTTGTGACCTCTCTAGAGGCCATATTTTTCATGGGATCTGTATGAAAGATGGTCTGAATGTTCATCTTGATGATATCTAGGTCAAGTTTGAAACTGGGTCAGCTGCGGTCAAAAACTAGGTCATTAGGTCTAAAAATAGAAAAACCTTGTGACCTCTCTAGAGGCCATACTTTTGAATGGATCTTCATGAAAATTGGTCAGAATGTTCAACTTGATGATATCTAGATCAAGTTTGAAACTGGGTCACGTGCCATCAATAACTAGGTCAGTAGGTCAAATAATGAAAAAACATTGTGACCTCTCTGGAGGCCATATTTTTCATGGGATCTGTATGAAGGTTGGTCTGAATGTTCATCTTTATGATATCTAGGTCAGGTTCAAAACTGGGTCACATGAGCTCAAAAACTAGGTCACTATGTCAAATAATAGAAAAAAAACGACGTCATACTCAGTTCAAAACTGGGTCATGTTGGGACAGGTGAGCGATTCTGGACCATCATGGTCCTCTTGTTTTGCCCTGTCCGTCCGTCCGCCCGTCCGTCCGTACATCACACTTTATTTCCGAGCAATAACTGGAGAACCATTTGACCTAGAACCTTTAAACTTCATAGGGTTGTAGGGCTGCTGGAGTAGACGACCCTTAATGTTTTTGGGGTCACTCCCTCAAAGGTCAAGGTCACAGGGGCCTGAACATTGAAAATTATTTCCGATCAATAACTAGAGAACCACTTGACCCAGAATGTTGAAACTTCATAGGATGATTGGTCATGAAGAGTAGATGACCCCTATTGATTTTGGGATCACTCCGTCAAAGGTCAAGGTCACAGGGGCCTGAACATTGAAAACCATTTCCGATCAATAGCTAGAGAACCACTTGACCCAGAATGTTGAAACGTTATAGGATGATTGGTCATGAATAGTAGATGACCCCTAACGATTTTGGGGTCACTCTGTCAAAGGTCAAGGTCACAGGGGCCTGAACATTGAAAACCATTTCCGATCAATAACTAGAGAACCACTTGACCCAGAGTGTTGAAACTTCATAGGATGATTGTTCATGCAAAGTAGATGACCCCTATCGATTTTGGGGTCACTCCGTTAAAGGTCAAGGTCACAGGGACCTGAACATTGAAAACCATTTCCGGTCAGTAACTTAAGAACAACTTGACCCAGAAGTTGGCAGTTACTTGCAGAGAACAGGTTTGTACTGGTACAGAATCCAGGAACAGTGGTTAGGTTAACTGCCCGCTGTTACATGACTGAAATACTGTTGAAAAATGACGTTAAACCAAAAAAGAAACAAATCAAGCAAGCAACTAAACTCGGGTGAGCGATATGGGCCATCATGGCCCTCTTGTTTTTTATTAGCTCACCCCAAGCAGAAAGTGCTCGACATGAGCTATTGTGATTGCTCACTGTCCGGCATATCTCTGTCCATCCATCACACTTTCCTTCAAACAACATCTCCTCTGAAATCATTTTATATAAAAGTTGATGAAACTTGGCCTGGATGTCCCTTGGTCAGTTTCACTTGGTCACACATAGGGGCCACCAGAGTTAAAAATAGAAACCTCTTCAAATAACATCTCCTAAACCACTGGTGTGCTTTTGAAATAATTTCTCACAAATGGTCCACTACCAAGATTGCCAAATTATTCACATTTTGTGAAAAAGTATGGCCACCAGGGTGCGAGGTCACATTTCCCTATATGTATATAGTGGAAACTTAAAAAATCTAGTTCCCGATTTTAAATGGTCCTTGTTCAAATTAAACTGCTTGCCTGCTTTTCAAAATAAATTCACACAAATGGTGTTTGTGTGACCTTCTACAAAGATTTTTCAAATTATTCTGATTCCTCTAAAACCATGGCCGCCAGAGGGCATGGTCCTTTTTCCCCTATATGTACAAAGTGGAATCTTAAAAAGATTTCTTGTATGGAACTACTGGCTCGATTTTGAAATAGTTTCACACAAATGGTCCTTGTGTGACCTTCTACCAAGATTGTTCCAGTTATTTTGATTTTTAGCTCAACTATTCGAAGAATAGTCTAGCTATTCTACTCACCCTGGCGTCAGTGTCAGCGTCACACCTTGGTTAAGTTTTTGCATGCAAGTACATACAGCTATCATTTAAAGGCATATAGCTTTGAAACTTATTTATTCTTTTTCTAGGTCAATTACCAACCTCACTGGGTCAAGTTCCATAACTCTAACATGTATTTTGAGCAAATTATGCCCCCTTTTGGACTTAGAAAATTCTGGTTAAAGTTTTACATGCAAGTCACTATCTCCAAAACTAATGAAGATATTGAATTGAAACTTCACATGTGTCTTTGGGGTTATAAAACTAGTTGATAGCACCAAGTCCCATAACTCTGACCTTCATTTTGGTCAAATTATGCCTCCTTTTGGACTTAGAAAGTTCTGGTTAAAGTTTTGCATGCAAGTACATACAGCTATTACTAAAAGGCATATAAATTTAAAACTAATTTTTTCTTTTTCTAGATCAATTACCTACCTCACTTGGTCAAGTCCCATAACTCTGACATGTATTTTGGGCAAATTATGCCCCCTTTTGGACTTAGAAAATCCTGGTTAAAGTTTTACATGCAAGTTACTATCTCCAAAACTAATGTAGATATTGAATTGAAACGTCACATGTGTATTCTGGGTTATAAAACTAGTTGAAAGAATCAAGTCCCATAACTCTGACATGTATTTTGGGCAAATTATGCCCCCTTTTGGACTTAGAAAATCCTGGTTAAAGTTTTGCGTGCAAGTACATACAGCTATTACCAAAAGGCATATAGCTTTGAAACTTACTTATTCTTTTTCTAGGTCAATTACCAACCTCACTGGGTCAAGTTCCATAACTCTAACATGTATTTTGAGCAAATTATGCCCCCTTTTGGACTTAGAAAATTCTGGTTAAAGTTTTACATGCAAGTTATTATCTCCAAAACAAATGCAGATATGGAATTGAAACTTAAGATGTTTCCTCGGGGCTATAAGACTAGTTGATAGCATCAAGTCACATAACTCTGATATGCATTTTGGTCAAATTATGTCCCCTTTCGAACTTAAAACTCTTTTGATATTTAACATTTTGGGTAATAATTTCCTGCTTCTTTGACAATATTTGGAATAGTCAAGCTTGGCTGTCTTACGGACAGCTCTTGTTTAAAAACATGTCCACTAGGGTGCCTTGTCACTTTTTCCCTATAAGTGAATATTGGAAACTTTAAAAATGTTCTTATGAGACAC
Organism: Mercenaria mercenaria; assembly: GCF_021730395.1. Lineage (NCBI taxonomy): Eukaryota > Metazoa > Mollusca > Bivalvia > Venerida > Veneridae > Mercenaria > Mercenaria mercenaria. The sequence goes on along the minus strand of NC_069361.1, from coordinate 14,815,267 downwards.
AGCAGGCACAATTTTAAAACAATTTTACACAAATGTTTCTTGGGTGCCCTTTTATTAAGATTGTAGAAATTATTCTGTTTTGTCAAAAAACAGCAGCCGGGGTGTGTGGTCACTTTTCCCTACATGTATGTAGTGGAAAAATCTTTTTGTTTGGTATGATGAGGAAAATCTTGTTATCTCGCCTGAGCACAAAGTGCTCAAGGGTGAGCTATTGTGGTCAGTGATCGTCCGTCAACATTTTCTATAAACAAAATCTCCTGAACCGCCAGGCCAATTTTGATGAAACCTCACTGGGATGTTCCTTGGATGGTCTTTAAAAATTGTTCAATGAATTGAATTCTGTTCAGAACTCTGATTGCCATGGCAACTGAAAGGAAAAAATTGATTTATATAGACGTATATAGGGAAAAACTTTTAAAAATCTTCTTGTCCAAAACCACAGGGTCTAGGGCTTTGATATTGGTATGTCTCATTATCTAGTGGTCCTTTACCAAGATTGTTTAAATTAGGGTCAAATACGGCTGCAGCCTAGTGGTCACATGGTTTATATAGACTTAAATAGGGAAAATCTTCTTGTCCAAAACCACAGGTCCTAGGGCTTTGATATCTGGTAAGTGGCATCATCTACCAAGATTGTTCAAATTATCCCCCTAAGGTCAAATATGGCACTGCCATGAGAGTCACATGGTTATATCGACTGATATAGAGAAAACCTTTGAAAATCTTCTTGTCCAAAACCAAATGGACCCACCCAGGGGGTCAAATGGTTTATATAGACTTCTATAGGAAAAAGCTTTGAAAATCTTCTTGTCCAAAACCTTGGTGCGCAGTTTTTATATAAAAAAGAAAATTACGCTTTCACTCTGTGATCTACCCCGGGTACTAATACCGATTTATGGTTCGTTTGTAGGGCTTTGATATTGGTATGTAGCATTATCTAGTGGTCCTTTACCAAGATTGTTTAAATTAGGGTCAAATATGGCTCTAGCCTGGTGGTCACATGGTTTATATAGACTTAAATAGGGAAAAACTTCTTGTCAGGGTCCTAGGGCTTTGATATTTGGTATGTAGCATCATCTAGTGGGTCTCTACCAAGATTGTTCAAATTATATCACTAGGGACAAATATGGTCCCACAGATTTTGACACATGGTTTATATAGACTTATGTAGGGAAAAACTTTGAAAATCTTCATATCCAAAAACCACAGGGACTATGGCTTTGATATTTAGTTTGTAGCATCATCTAGTGGTCTTTTAGCAATATTATTCAAATTATCACCCAGGGGTTATAAATGGCCCTGTCCCAGGGGGCACATGGTTTAAATAGACTTGTACAGGAAATTTTTCAAACAACATCTCTGAAACCATTGGGTGGAAGTTGAAACTTTGTTTGGACCTTGGGTCCTTATGTAACACTCTGTCAAGATTGTTCAAATTGTCACAATTCATGAAAAAACATGGCCGCCAGGGGGCATGATCATTTTTTCCCTGCATATATATATTGGAAACTTGAAATATTCTTGTCAGAAACAGCTGGCCCAATTTTAAAATAACATTACAAAAATGTTGCTTGGATGACCCTTTGCAAAGATCATAGAAATAATTCTGTTTCATCAAAAAGCATTGCCACCAGGGGGTGTAGTCACTTAACCCCTTATTTATGTAGTGGAAACTTTAAAAATCTTCATGTTTGATAATGTCATATCACATCATTTCCCAGATATCTTGCCCCACCTCATCTCCCCCGCCCCACCCCGCAAGAAAAAAACACATACACATTACCTGGCTGTATTTATTTAGTAGAAACATTTAACTTGTCAAGCAAGCAACTAAACTCAGGTGAGCGTTATAGGGCCATTATGGCCATCTTGTTTGATATTGTCATATCACATCATTCCCCCAACTCCCCCCACCTCCCCCATCCCCACACACACTACACACACACACGCGCTTCTAGTGCAGGGAGTTGTGGGTTTGATCCCAGGCCGCGTCATACCAAAGACGTAAAAATGGTACTAGAAGCTTCCTCACTTGGCGCTCAGCATTAAGAGGATAGTGCTAGTACTGGTCAGTCCGGTGTCAGTATAATGTGACTGGGTGGGGTATCATGTCACATGTCTATGGCATGATATTCCAGTGAGGCAGCACTATAAAGTTAGGCATTGTGCTCACTGCTACAAGTAGACACCTTTGTTTATATGACTGAAAAATTGTTGAAAAAGACGTTAAACCCTAACCTCAACACACACCCCCACTCCCCACCACACACACACACACATTACATGCTAATATTCATTTAGTAGAAACTTTTACAATATTCTTGTCAGAAAACACTGGCACTACTTCAGTGTAATTTCACTGACATTTTCATTGCATTACCAAAACTGTTAAAGCAAAACTCGGGTGCCATCATGGCCCTCTTGATCTAAAGTATAATTCTTATTATAATAAAATGATTGTATTTTATTTTCCTGTTTAGCATCAAAGGAGACAGAAGCAGAAAGAAAAAAGCGGGAACGGGAAGAGAAGAGGTTACAACGTCAGCAGGAGATGGCGCAGAAACGCGAGGCCAGGAAGGGTGGTGCAATGAAACTTGGAGCCAAAAAATTAGCAGCAGATTGATATTGTTTGTGCTTGATGATTGTATGTTATTTATGTAGAAATGTCTTGGAGTTAATGGTGTCTGTATTTGTTACTGAAGAGAGACGATGTTTCAGATAGGATATTACACTTACGTTTGTGCAGAAATAAAGTGTTTGTCTTCCAGTATTATGTGACATATGAAGTAAGATGTAGGAATAGATATACAAACAAGCTAAGAATGCATTGTCTACAATCGTTGTTTAATGACTCGTATGAAGATATATCTCCACTGATCTTTTTTGACATCTTATTTAATCATTTGAGACATTATGTGAAAAGCTGCTTGCAACAACTGCTTGCACTTTTAAGAATATGTTGTGTTTTAAAGTGTTGTGTGTATGATGCTTTATGTTTATTTATGTTTTACCAGTCAGTCAGTGTCTTTATGTTCACAGTGTTATAGACCATCCAGTCTAAGATTATAAACTGTTCCGAGACCATTTTCTAGGTTTTGCGGATTTTACCACTAATCAGTTATATTATTGAAGAAAAAAACTACCACACTTTCATAGAGAATTTAGAGAAGTCTCCCAAGTTTGGCTTTTTATTTGGTATCCTGTAATATTTGCAGGCTAAACTTTTAAAATTCAAAGTGAACAAATGAAAGATATAAATATGAGGAGTATTCTTTTATGATATGAGCTGTGCCATGGGAAAACCAACATAGTGGCTTTGCGACCAGCATGGATCCAGACCAGCCTGCGCATCCGCGCAGTCTGGTCAGGATCCATGCTGTTCGCTAACGGTTTCTCTAATTGCAGTAGGCTTTAAAAGCGAACAGCATGGATCCTGACCAGACTGTGCGGATGCGCAGGCTGGTCTGGATCCATGCTGGTCGCAAACCCACTATGTTGGTTTTCTCATGACACGGCTCATATATTGTCTGTAGACAGGAGAATATTGCTTAGAAAGATTTTGTACATTGTTGGATAGCCACAATTGACTACCTGCATCTGTCAAACGTGGGTTAATTGGCTAGCTTCCTGCTGGTCTGCAAAATAGAAGTACAGTGGAAGAAGAGTGGAGGAAAGAACTGGTCGTGGATGTATGACATTGTGTTCCATATTAACATATTTAATGAATTTGGAGTTATGTGTATGACGTACAAACATGTGTATTATCATAAGACTACATGTATACGTGAATTATCGAGATAATGTGAAAAAGAAATGAAATAAAATGGGAAATTATTAACAAATTTTTATTGTTTGCTTGTAATTATTGTCATATATTTAAGAAGTTCCTGTAAAGTCTGCATTGCGCTCCATTACAAAATTGTTTTGGTTGTATATTTATAGGTCACTTTCGGCTGTATTGTAAAGGAGAAAGTGAGTGTCCTTCTATGGTTCAAGAGGTTCTGGGTTCAATCCATGGTAGAGACTGGTTTTTCTCCTCTGGTTTACTTTTAAAGTTAGAGAAGCTGTTTTTGCATTTATGTAGTTCTGATCAAAATGGCAACATTAAAAATGAACGATCTTGCATATAAGATATCCAGGTATAATTTCTTTAACAGGAATTTAAAAATTAATTACCTTATCAATAAGTCTTTATTATTGAAGGATTTTGTCTTGTTTCTTTTTAAAGATGTGTTGGATAAAAAATCATGGATATCGTTGAATGATTTCATTGTATTCATGATATTATCAAATAAAATAGATATTATCAAATAATTGAATTATACATGTCTGCAAATAATTTTAGATACCTTTTGAGTATATTTCATGATACCAAAGAATGATTAATGGTATCACAAAATGACTGATATGGATAAAGTAATGATATCATAAATTGAGAGAGAAAGATATTTTAAAATAATGAATAAATAGTAAAAGGGCACTTGATAATTATTGCAAGAAAAATGTCAGACATGTAAGTGAAAATTGACAAAAATAGAATAATGCAAAACTGAATATTAGGGCCGAAAAAGAGAGTGTGTAAATGTACATATTTTGAGGTATTTTCACACATTTAAAGTAGAAAGATGGAAACATTTTGTCCTTACTGCCAGCTGATCATTCAACAAAATATACCAGCAATAGAAGTAATGTGTATGATGACAGAATAGAAAAACATCCAATGGCTTTCCTCTATATGTATTCTTGTCTACCTACCGGTTTCATACATAATCATCAGGGCAGACATATAAAAAAAATCGATATATACATACGGTTCCCAAAGGCAGGGAAAACTGGGGACTGGTGTTCTTTGGGGCTTGTGCCCCTCGGTCAACTGAGAAATGCCCTATATTCGTCAATCTTGAGATTCCAAAATGCACCAGAGGTCACTAGTATGTTTCTACAATTTTCAGCGGGACACCCTAACTAGTCCAGTGGATGTACTTACCCCAGAGGTTGATTATAGCAATGGGAAGCTGTACAAAAACCGTGTCTGCAGTGGAGTCGTTATATTGCTCGTTCTTCAGATTAATGGTATTTGGATACTCGGAATTTCGACCAAAACATGCACCAGAGATCATTATTTCATACTTGTAATCCTGAAATTTATGCTTTAAGGAGGGGTTACCCCCAAAGTTTTACCCCCGGGTACTAACTCCCGTACTTACCTAAAAGTTCTTTAAAAACATTTAAAGTTCTACCAAAATAATGTCTGCAGTGAGGGCGTTATTATATGCATCGGTCTCTTCCTGCGTACAGGTAAATGATATTGGGTACTCTAAATTTAAACAAACAAAAAAATACGAAATCAGGGCCACCATTTCAGACCTGTTTTTCTGAAATTTCCACTTAAAGGGATACCCCACTCCTGTACATACCCTGGGCACGGTGCTTCGCGCCTCGCCGTGGGTACCCTCACTCGTACCTACCCGCAACGTTTTGAAAAACATTTAAAGTTCTCCCAAGCAAATCTAGATGGATACCCTATCACCCCCATTACAGGAAAGGGTACCATATCCGTACCTACCCCAAAAACTGGACAGGATTGAGGGGTTCTACCACAATATCTGCAGTGAGGACATTATATGCCTCGGTTTCTTCCTACGTCCAGATTAATGATATTTGGGTTTTCGGAATTTAAACTGAAATGAACCAGAGGTAATCATTTCATATATCTAAAATTCACCCCTTCCGTAGGTACTCCCTCTCTGCGCTACGCGCCTCGCCGCTGAGGTCTTCACCCTTTACTTGTGCCGCCCCACACTACCATTGCCCTCTTTCGCCACATTTCGGTAAAAAAAAATGGACCCGGGCCTGCTATGTTATATATTTTTTTATGGAAAAATACTGCTAGCATTTTATAGACCGTTGTTTGAAAGACCTCCCATTAAAATAATGAAAACATAATTCATATAAATTGGTGCTAATATATTATATATACCTTTTCCCCCACAATTACAGGTCGAGCATCAACGCCCTTTCTACTCAGTCCCGTTTGTAATATATATGTATTGTAAAATGTACTTATATCGTAAAAATATACTTGCAAAGAGTGTTTGTAGTAACCTAAATCCCTGAGGAACCCGTGGAAGCAATCCGTATCAAGTTTTTTGGAATGAAGTTTTTTTTGTTAAGATGAAGTTATTTGATGTAAACATATTAAATAGGCCTATATAATATGAATAGTTGAAAAAAAATCTGTACATAGAGGTGAATCTTTTTCTAAAATATACTGTTTACATATTTCTTTAATATATGGTGCTCAACAGATTAATTCTATTGTTATTGATTAATATAGGAGAGACAACTCGTTTATCTCGAATAGATGTTTTATGATCTTTTTACCTTCCCTTTAAGCGTCTCTAATGTATTTATACTGCTGATGCATCGTCGTCTATTTTCGACGCTATGTAATTTAATATTAATACATTTTGGTGTCTTTATTTTTTTGTATACTTTTGTTAAAAATAATTCTTTGCGCAAGCTGTAGTAAGACGCAAAACATAAATTTCCTGTCGAAAACGGGTATTATGCATGCCTAAAAATAGAACTTAAGGCGTTGCGATAACGTTAGAGCGAGAAAACGCGGGAACACGTTCATGCCGTTTATGCTGACGCACTCATTTTATAGCCGTGTGTGTTACGGTTGTTTCAGCGTAAAATATATTTAATATTCATATGAGAGCAAGAGCAAAATGTGGACAAATGACAATACAGAGGAGACCAAACTGCACCTCGCTGCGCTGGAATCTTACAGCACGGGAAAAATAACGCCGTTGTTGAAAGAAGAGCTCAAATATTACATACAGACACGACGTTTGTCAGAAGGCAAGAATGAACTCGTTGTAGATTTTGATACAGTACCCAAGAAATCACAGGTATGCTTGACAATTGTCTGTATTTATTGATTGAATGATTTATTTACATATTTATTTTGGTGTTGTGCTGTGTTTTTCCTTTAGGGTGTAAAGCACATTCCTAACAAAAATAAACTTGTTTAAAACAAGAAACCCCCTTAAGAATTAAAGAGGTCAATAAATAACAGATATTAGTCACCCGTGTAAGATGCAATCTAATTATAAAAGACTCGGTAATTTTCAGAAATTTCCCTAGGAAAAATGATAGTAATGACTAAGTCATATAAAAAGAGACAACACATTAAAAAGTAGTATATTGTTTCCAGAAACTACGACCGGATGAAGTTGCTAGACTTGAGAGGCGACGAGAACAGAATCGCAGAGCATCCGAGAAGTTTAGGAGCAAGAAGAAGACAGAAGTACAAAATCTGCAAAAGGTTCAAAACACCATTTTGTGTCTTATTCAAAGCTTTTAATGGAACAACAGAAGGGTAACGAAGACTATATATTCCCCTGATTCATTTTTACTGTTACTAGTAATTTAAGATTTGTTTTATATTACTATATGGGTTACACAGTCATTTCCTGGTTCCATCTGGCAATTAAATAAACAGCTATACAAATGTGTTCCAGTTGTTTACAAGAAAGGGTAACATTACTAATACATTAATTTTATATGTCCATGCCTTCACAAAGCGGTCGTTATAACTGTCTTGTATTTGGACGTCCATTTGAAATAGTCCTGCTTAGGTCGGTGATAGAGTGTGGGAAGATGGTGCACATTTTTATGCCCATGAACAGACTAACAGGCTTTGTCATTAGTTTGCATGTTTCGTATTTTCATTCTGAAAAGACATTAATTAAACTTTTAGCACACATTTTGAACTGTTTTGTAGAAAATATATACTCTTCACTAAAATGTAAAATTGTCATTTGATTTGAGGAATACTGTTTTACTTATTTCATTTTTTTCATAGATATATCAGCAGTTGGAGCAGAGAAATAAAGAGTTACTGAGAGAATTAGGTAATCTTCAAGCTGAGCGAGATGCTCTCTATGAACGTGTTATGAAAGTTCTACAGAAGAATAGTACCAAAACTGACTGAAACTCAGGGGACAATATAATGTAAAAAGAAGCCAACAATCGGAGGGACATTAAAGTGATGAGAAAGCAAACCACGGGGAGCCTTCGAGCATATCATTTTATTTTACGTTTGTTCAACAAAATCATTAAGACATGCGTTGTCTGAGGAGCAGTGAATTCATGATGAGGATGAGTAGTGTTACTAAAAAGGAATTATTTCAGACCTATTTTTCATAAATGACGGAAAAGAAATGTTGTTATGTTTACATTATGAAGTCTAGTTGACTTCTGTCTGCAGATAAGAAATTCTTTACTTTAGTACTTTTTTATTTCTTATTTTTACTGCAGATACAGAAATTTTTACTTTGGTACTCTTTTATTTCTCATTTAAACCACAGGTACGGAAAGTTTTTAATATGATACTTTTGTATTTTTTTATTTTTTAAAAGTTGAAATGATATAATTTCGTTTTTGATTGTTAACTTAGATGTATGCTCAAAGAGTTATTGTTTAAACTGATTATTTGATTGTATAAAACAATGAAAAAGAAGTCGTACTATACATACTAATGACCAAGATGTTTCTTTAGCACAAATATTTATATTTCTTTCTTTGCAAGAGTACACTTGAATCCCTGCATATAAATTAATTTTAATTACAAAACAGACCTTTTAAGGGTACTAAGAAAACAGAAAACATACTGTTTCATAATTTCATGACATTGTTGCTTTTTTTTCTGAAAAAAAATAACGACAGCTAATCAGTTGGGGAAAAAAGAAAAGAAACTTTTTACCCCATAAAGTAAGACAGGAGAGAAACTTCACAATGTTCTTAAAGATATACAGTGCCAATCTTTCAATAACATATTTTATTTCAAGATATTTACATAAAATGTAGAAATTCCTCGTCTAACATATATAAAACTTTACCAAATATTTAATAGTTTACGTTAAGACTTTGTTTAGCTACACATGCATTAGGTTTTTTTCAATCTTAAACTTAAGACTCATAAACTTGTTAACTTTATGTTGACATAGACTAAATGTAGCAGGTGTTCATATTTTCAAATATGAAATTTGAGTCTAGTATAGCTTTAAGCCAACAGTTACAGAAGGATACACTTTAGAATAATTTTTAGCTAACGTTTGGACTTTTTAAGAAAAAGCATTGTTCTAGTCGCATGACAGTCCACATATGGTATAGTTATCATCCTATACAATTAACATAACAATAAAATAACACAGATATCCGGTATACTCAGTTTCCTGACGAAAACTTTGATTTATGGAAGAACGTAAAAAATCTTCTCTGACTGTAACTAGATACTCTTTGGCAAGAGGCGACTAATAGGGTCTTAACACTTGATTTTGCTGTAACTCTGTGATTACAGCAGGTATGCAAATTTTGATTCCATACCTCATGTTTTTATTTCGATGTAAATAAGATGTGAAACCAAAATTTGTAGTCCTGTTTGGCGCCATATAACCTATACTGTGTTGGTGCGCCGTAAAACCCAAATAAATAAATAAATAACTCTTTGGCAAGAGGAATTTTACTCAGCGTTTGAACCATTATTCTGTACCTGCTAATGAAATTGTTCTGCAGCTGCTTTCTTCGTACCAGTACGTCTTTAATAGATATTTCCATATAACGACCAACATTTCTGGTATTACACTAAAATGTCATATCGTGTGCAATAGCCAGTTCAAAAATAAACGGTTCTTGTAGGGATTTGACTGTTGTTTATTTTATTTTTCATTTTTCAATTTTGCAAACAGTGCAGGTGTTCATCTACTATCAAGATGGTCTCTTTCCATTTTCAGTATATGTCCATTTTCTGTATATCTGCCTGTACATTCACTCGGTATTGATACATCCTATTAGCTCGTCTGAATTTTGAAAAAAAAAATCCACAAGATATTGTCATCACTTGATCGTTGGCGTTGGTTAAAATTTTCGTTTAGGTCCATCTTTTCTCAAAAACCATAAGAGCTACAGCTTTGAAACTATGCACACTTGTTTGTCATCATTAGGTGGCATTCTGATATGCATTTTGTCTTTTGTACTTAAAAATTTTGAGTTTCATAGTTGAAACTTTTGTTTAGGTCCGCCTTTTCTCAAAACTTATAAGAGCTACAGTTTTGAAACTTTGCACACTTATTTACTATGTAGGCCAAGAACCATAACTCTAACCAGAATTACGGTCCCTTTTGTACTTTGAAATTCTGAGCTATAACTCTTTTCTTACATACTGACCAGCACTTGCATACGAGCGATGGCACCCGTAGGCTCTTGTTGTCCTTTAGGATCGTTGAGTCCATTAAATATCTGTTTAAAAGAATTCCACTGAAGCCGGTGTAATGAAGTATTTCGACCCCCATAGAATAACGACCCCCCGATCATTATTCTATAGAAAATGTGACTCCTTTCCTGTAAAATATTGACTCCCCTTATAAAAAACTGACTCCCTTTGAAAACTCTATAGAATAACGACCCCCCGGTCATTATTCATAGAAAAACTGACCCATCCAAGTAAAATACTGACTTCCTAAAGATGACTCCTTTCGAATCTCATAGAATAACGACCCCGGTTATTATTCTATAGAAAAAGTACCTCCTTTCATGTAAAATAATCACTGCCAAAATTACTACATTCGAACTCTCTCATACAATATCGATTCCCGGACATTATTCTATTTAAAAAAAGTTACTCTTTCCGTGTAATACACCGGCTCCTAAAAAGACTTTCGACGATAATATCTATTAAAAAGTGATCCCCACCAAACCTAACGGACAATTTTACTAGATCTACAACTCTAATACCCTCCATTGCCAATAGTTAACATTTTGATTGTACTACTACTACTAGTACCGCTACTTCTATTGCTATTACTACATGTACTTCTTCTTCTTCTACTACTACTACTACTACTACTACTTCTACTACTACTACAACTACTACTACTACTACAACTGCTACTACTGATACTACTATACCTGCTTCCATTAATACGTCTTTTACATCTACCTCTTCTTCTCCTGCTGCTGTTGTTGCTGTCACTTATTTCTCTGCTGCTGCTGCTGCTGCTGCTGCTGCTATTGCAACTGCCACTGCCACTGCCACTACTACTACTACTACTACTACTACTACTACTTTCTATTGTTGCTGCTACCGTACTTTACTGCCACTGCTAAGTATTGCAACTTCTATTAATACTAAGTTCTGTGCTAGCAGTTTCTTGTGCAGTTTTCTTCTGAAGAATTACTTCATACCAAAGTTGGCAGAGATTATTGACACTGGTGTGTTTTGTGAACGTATTGTGAATTGTTATTTTCCTGAAAAAAATGTATACACCAAGATACAGCGTCTAGAAATAGAATCCATTTTGCCGTTGCGGAATGCTCTGATTTCTGTGTCAAGTGATGGTATCTGGGGCTAATGGTCAAACGGAAGGACGGACGGACGGACAAGGGCAAATCTATATGCCCCCCTCCCCCGAGTGGGGGCATAAAATGCAGCAATTAGGCCTTAGATACATGAGTTATAACTAATTTTGACCAAATGACCGGGGGTCGTTTTTTTATGGGAGTCAATATTCTTCGTGAGGTTCAGTTTACTTCACATGGGGGAGTCATGGTACTATGATCTGGAGGTCATAATACTATGACCGGGGGGTCACTTTTTCTATAGAATAATGACCGGGGGGTCATTATTCTATGGGGGTCGAAATACTTCATTACACCGACGCTGGGGGCGTGAAAGGTGTTGCACAATAATTACTTGTACAAACTCGGTCTAACCGAGTATGCTATTCTATTGCTTGGTTGCGTTCTATGTTTTCAAAGAATCTTCTTGTAGATTTCATTTATATTAGAGGAGACTGGTAAAGCGTAAACCGGGTTATCGTTTAGAGTTAACTCCATTTCTTGGTAACTCGTCGTTTTCTTACTTTCATAAAAAAGATGGGTTTTTCAACTGTATTAAATCTACGATCGTAATGCCAGGAACATGGTATGGCATATACATGTGTATAGTCTGTATTCAGACCGTATTTTTTGTTCATAGGAGACGACTCTAGGGGCTATGTAGGTAGTGAAAAAAATGCAGTTAAGACATTTTCTAAAAGAAGATTATCCAGTCGGTAGCGAGACTACGTGTCACGCTAACCTAACATCAATAAAACATCAATGCTTTATTTAAAAAAAAAAACAGAACTGCATGTACATTGTTGTACATCGGGATAATTTGGTGGTTAATTCCTCTAGTTATTTTGTTTGGTAAAGGCAGCACAACGCAACGGTGTTTGGAGTATCATTCCACGGCACGCCCAACGACAATGCATTCGTCCGAGTGTATGTACAGTATAGTCCTTCGACTCCTGGGTGGATATGTGCTTTCTATTAGTCGGCTAACTGGTGTCTGTTCTATATGATAGGCAGCGACAAGCGTATGCCAATTTCGGCTCCCAGTATTTCGTTCTATCCCAGAATTTTCTCTTTTTAAGCTACAATGCAGTATATGGTGGTCATTTAAGCAACTGTTATATATGGTTTCCCACACAATGCAGTATGTATGCATATATATAATGATAGTTATTTGTGTGGGAAACCATATAGAACAGTATAAGCCAAAAAATGTTAAAATATTTAGAAGTAGTTGTTTTTTCTTCGAAATGAGCCTTAATCTTAGTAATTAATCTAAATATCTCAAAAAGAAGCATAGATAGCCATGATTGTTATGGTATATGATAGAGGCAACTAGTTTTCAGTTGAAAGAAATAGGATAAAAATGTAATGTTTAGTATAACCGGGATATTTTCTCAGGAAGAAAATTACATCAACTTGTCCTGAAATTTAATTTATACTTTTGAAATTAATTCAAAACTTGTTATGATATTTTCCTTTCTTTACCTTAAAAATGGGCATGGTGACATACCCTTATCGCTGAAATTGATAGAGTATATATTGAAGTAGCTATAGACTGTAAAATTTAAAAAGAAAACAATTCGATTATATAAAAAACATGGTTTTTGTTGTAGTTCCTCATAATGTTAATCCTGAACCAATCATTTTGATGTCTCCCAATTTTGATCCTTTGAACTTGTGTTTTGGCTTTAAATGTACAATAAAGTACCAATATATGATTTATCCCTCGCTCTTTCTATAGATAAAGATACATGAGCATTTTAGGGGTCAAAGCAACAGTTTGCCCTGAATGTTTTAAGGTGCACTGCAAGTGAATCTTCTATATCTAAAGGCATACAGGCACTAAATAGAAAAATGGCGCGAAAAAAAATGGTAGTCGCATAATGGCGGATACAAATAGTCCTCAGTTTGTTTTCTTTTTGCTCTGTAGAGCTATTTTCCTTATTTTCTTTGCAATGTTTTTGCTAAAATCACATGACAGATCTGTGCTTGACATGTAGGTAGCATTTTCATAATGAAATAACAACATATGACAAAATTTTTCATGGAAACTTAGATCATACACCACCAGTATAATTTGGGGTCTCATTTTTTAGCTGATTTTGCAGTTTGTGTGTTTGACTGAAATTATTTTTCTTGCATCAAACATGACCCCCACTTTTCTTTTGATTTTTAGTTAGCACTGACAATTAATATTCTTCAAGAAAATTTAAGTTACAGACATTTAAAATGGGTCCTGATGTGCGCTGCGGTCATTGGAAATAGGTCAATTTTATATAGAATAAAGAACAAAACAACTATTTAGTGTGTTATAACCTAAAGCGTAGGAGGGACCCCTTCGATGATGAGAAACAACTCTTGATCATTTTAATAGATTTTAGCTAATTTTACTCTCCCTTTAATCATAAAGTCCACTTTAATGTTTCTATTTTTATCGCTGACGCATAAGCGCTTTTGACGTTATTAACGTTCGTTAAATTAATTTGCAGATATTTAATATCGATTAATTTATGCGTAATGCACATTTCTTAGCTTTAACACGAAAAATAAAAATGGTTTAAATCTCTCGGATACAGGGATTCTGGGATCCTAAAAATAGAAACACCGTTGCGATAACGTCAGAGCGAGAAAACGCGGGAACACGTCTGTGTCGTTTATGCTGACGCATTTACTTTGTACCCGTTAGTGTTGGACGCTTAAACGTGAAATATATTTAAAAAAAATACAGGAAAATAAGATCAAAATGTTGACAAATGACAATACAGAGGAGACTAAACTGCACCTCGCTGCGTTGGAATCCTACAGCACGGGGAAAATAACGCCGTTGTTGAAAGAAGAGCTGAAATATTACATACAGTCACGACGTTTGTCAGAAGGCAAGAATGAACTTGTCGTAGATTTTAATACAGTACCCAAGAAATCACAGGTATGTAAACCATGTTTATTTATTTAGACTTTCTTTTATACACTCAATCTGATGCACTTTATGGCTGAATTTGTTAACGTCGGCAAGGTCTCTCCTAAAAAATCACCTATAACTAACTTGCATTAGTCAGCCGTTAATTTGGTCTGATCATTGGAAAATCTCAGAAATTTCCCCTGTAATATCATAGAATAAAGGCCTTTTTACATATGAACAGGATAAACATTCATTTTAATGTTGCTATTTTATTTTAGCAGTTACGACCAGAAGAGGTGGCTAGACTTGAGAGGCGACGAGAACAGAATCGTAGAGCATCCGAGAAATTCAGGGGCAAGAAGAAGACAGAATTACAAAATTTGCAAAAGGTTAATACCAGTTTTCTAATTGCTTGGAAAAAGTCATTTCTATTCTTTAGTTGTACACAATGTACTGCGGTGCTTTTGGTGTATAAAAGAATTTTTTTCTCACAATGAAATGGCTTTGTTTTTTACCTTCATTTGATTGTCCAATTTTTTATGTTTTGGCAATTTCTTTTCTTTTTAAATTCTTTTGTTTCAAGAATGATTTACACCAGATCAAACTGTTTGTCAAAGATGAAGTTCGAGAAACTGATATTTTTTATGTTTTAGGAATTTAATCACTCTAGCTGAAATTATTTAACATCTGTCAACACCTGTTAAATAAGTCAAAAGATGAATTTATCTTATCATTTAAAAAAAATAATTAGATTCTATGGAAGATTTTTTTTTTTTTTTTTGAAAAATGATACTTAAGAATGAGTATTTTTCACACATGATGTAATGACATAATTTCAGCACCTTTTTGTTACCACAAGATATTTCCAGTTTTACTCTTTCTCTTCGCTATTGAAAACCATTTTTCATTTAACAATTGAAATAAAAGTAAAGTTGAATATTAAAATATAACAAACGTATTTAAGGACATATTTTGCATATTCTAAAAACATTTTGCATAGATTCTGCTTTGGGACTTTTTTGCATTTAAAGAACGAGACCTATGACCTCTATTCCTTATCGGTTATTTTAAATAAATTTTAAAGGAAATTCATAAATTCCCTCAAAAATTGCTTTGAAATGAAATTACATTATTCATGGTTTCTGGATTATACATATATATGTACTGGATATAATGCAACACTTGATTATGTTACAACAGAAAAACAGTCGGTGTCTACGTTAAAACAACACGACATAGTCGTATGACGTTTTTTTCTGCTAGAAATAATGTTTTCAGTTATTTATATTATACAGGTGTGTCAACATTTGGAGAAGAGGAATAAGGAGTTGCTGAGAGAAGTCGGTAACCTTCAGGCGGAGAGGGATGCCATGTATGAACGTGTGATGAAAGTTCTACAAATGCATGATGTCAAAACATACTGAATTTCAGGATAGTGAAGGACTTCCACAAAATGTTGTATTGTTTGGGATATGTTTTTGAAGAACACGAAGCTAGGTGCTTATATTCATGTTGATACGATATTTTGAAAAGTGTAATTTTGTTTGGACGACAAAAATGTTATGTATTATAATTATCCTATTAGAATCATTTCCAAAAAGTAAAGTTACTGATTGTTGTTATCAACAAAGAAGAGACCAGAGTTTAATGATCATTTATTGCTAGATGCACTGTTGAACATATGCACATAATTATTGTTAATCATCCTTATGAGAAGTGTAGTTAATTCAACTGCTTGTAGTATGTAGTATATGGGTTGAAATTGTTGAACAAAAATCAGCATAGACAGTTACAGTTTAACAAGATAGAATGGATTTGTATAGGTGATAATAGACATGTCTAACTGGAAAATGAATCATGCATTTGGTTTGATTTTATGTATATGACATTTTTATCGCGTTTATTGCTCAGATGCATATTATATACTGTATTGCACACAAATATTGTAATATTTCTAAAAACTAAACGTTTTTCCCCCCAAACTTGGTTAAACAATTGCAGTAACATTTCCTATGAGATAAAAGAGTGGTCTGTTTTGAAAAAAATCAAGACCTTTCATAAAAATGTGTCTCCATAATTATCTTCCGTGATAATATTTCCATGTCAGTGATGTTACCCTCTTAAATATATCATAGTAAAATATCAAAGCTGCAACCAGTTTATGGGAATATATTTCCACAGGTTCTTAGTATGCTTTAGTTTTGCTTATAATGATATATGAGATATGCATCCCCTGTCTGTATCATACCCCCATCTTCACAAACATTTTCCCCTGTCTGTATCGTAGCCCCATCTTCGCAAAACATTTTTCGGTTTCTAAAGAATTTCATAGGCTCACTCCTAACATAATAATTCCACCTTAAGAAATATTCATATTTTATGTCATTCTAATATCAAACTTTTATGCGATGTTATGTAACTGTTTTTCATGAAATTAAAATTAAAAACAATAACCCCAATAATTGCTGTACATCACGTGTATCAGGTATATCATATAAGAATCCACAGTTATTTGTTTTCCTCCTTCGCACTTCAATGTTTGATTTAGAGAACACTGAATCAGAGCTGTACAGGTTCGCGACTGTTGGATGATTATATCTTTGATGCTGCCAGACCAGTACTAACCCTTAGCCTGCTGGCGGCAAGTGATTCTGCCTTTGCGGCCACTGCAGACCAATATCAGCCTGCACATCCACTGTTCGCTATTCAACAGTCAGTAAATTTTCAATGAACACCCATTCAAATAGTAAATGGTATGGCTCAAATTGAATGAAGGACTAGTCCATTTTAAAAAGTTAGCGTGCTAAAGGCTAATGTGCCCCATTCTCTATATTGAGGGATGTAATAGATTTACGTTAGACCTGCTTGCATCCGGTATGATGAGGCTCATAATGCCTTCATTTATAATGTGACTGCCACATTATTTTGCTATGAACATAAAATATATTAATTCATTGCTAAATCCTATTTCTGATAATTGTGTTCGCTAATATTTATGAAAGGTTAGAATAGGCATTAACACAGTAGAAAATATTATAAAATCTATTGTTTTTATTACCTCCCTTTATGGCTCTATATAAGTTAATGTGCAGTATTAAAAGTAATGCTTTTCTAACAATGTCATTATGCATAATGTTTATTTAGAAAACCTTTTCATCTGCTTTTAAAATAGAATTTAAAATAAAAAAGTGGAAAACCACAAGTCGCCCAACACGTCATAAACGAACGGTCTGATTGAGCCTGTTCATGGACGGTAGTGGAAATGCAAGCTACCGTCCACGCCCTCTAGCCCCGAGTTGAGCAGAACTCAATATCTACACATGTTATAAGTACTAGAATATAATTTAGAGACATCTGCAGATGTATTCATACGGCGGTGCACATGGAACCTTCAATGATGCACGGTGTGCAATTCCATGAAGCTTTGTGGAACTTTAAAGTCTTCGTCCATTCAAACAAGATTACTTAGCAAAACTGGTAGAACACGGTGGTATGTTTAGGACACACATTGATCTTTATATATTAAATTATCTCATGTGCACGACATCTTATCTTAAGCGCAGGACATCTTATCTGGAGCGCTTGACATTTTATCTTCTGTGCACGACATCTTATCTCATGCGAACGACATCTCATCTCAAGCGCACAACATCTTTTCTCGTACGCTTGACATCTTATCTCGAGCGCATGACATCTTATCTCGTGTGTACGACATCTTATCTTCTGTGCTTGACATCTTATCTTGAGTGCATGACATCTTATCTCGAGTGCTGAACATCTTATCTTGTGAACACGACATCTTGTCTCATACGCATGACATCTTGTTTTGAGCGCTCAACATCTTATCTTGTGCACACGACATCTCATCTCGAGCGCACAAGATAAGATGTCGTGTGCCCGAGATAAGATGTCATGCACATAAAATAAGATGTTGAGAGCTCAAAACAAGATGACGTGCTTACATGATAAGATGTCATGTACACGAGAAAAGATGTTGTGCGCATGAGATAAGATGTTGTGTGCTCGATATAAGATGTCGAGCGCACAAGATGTTGTGCGCACAAGATAAGCTGTCCTGCACACGAGATAAGACGTCTTGCGCATGAGAATATTTTATCTTAAAAAAATAAATGCATGTCCTAAACACACCACCGTAGTAGAACCTGAGGTCACCCTTGTTGTTAATGTGTATGAAGAAATATGTTTCGAATAAACTGCTCTCAGAGTTGACAGAGGTCAGTGAGAAAAAGCGCAGTGTCAATGAACCATAACTAGCTGACCCAGTTTTAGAATTATCTCCCTTCATTTGAAAAAAAATTGTCCTGAGCATAAAACTATATGATGGAATGACTTGATACTTCACACAAATATAGAGGTCATTGAAAGGAAGTGCAGTAATCAGGACCTATAACTCTAGCTGACCCAATTTTTTTAATTATCTCCCTTTTTTAAAAACGCTTGTGCAAAACTATGGAAGGGATTGACTTGATACTAAATATAGAGATAGAGGTCAGATAGAGGATGTGCAATGTCAAAGAACCATAACTCAAGCTGACTCCATGTTTGAATCATCTCCCCTTATGAGAAAAAAGCTTGTCCAGAGCATAACATGAAAACTATATGAGGGATTAACTTATTACTTTACATATTGATAGAAATCAGTAAGAGAGAATGTACTGTCAAAGAACAATAACTCTAGCTTTCACTTTTTTAAATTATCTCCCTTTATGTATGAAACCGTTCCATGTGTATTACTTGAAAATTATATAAATGATTGACTCAATACTTTATATATTTATAGAGGTCAGTGAGAGAAATTGCATAAGAACCATAACTCTAGCTGGCCTCAATTTTAATTACCTCCCTTTGTGTTAAACACTTTGCCCAGAGCATCTCTCCTTAACTATAGGAGATACTTTCTTCGAACTTTAAATTCTTATAGAACACACTAAAGGGGAGTGCAGTAACTAAGAACCATAACTCTATATGACCCTGTTTTTGAATCCCCCCTTGGGATATTTGCATCGAGGAGCATCCACCGGTGTATCCGATTGCCTTGTTGGTAATTCAATTTTATTCATGATTCCTCATGCTAGATAGCCACTATAAAAGTGTAAGTGCAAGCAACACTTTTGCAGCTTGAATGCAGTATCTACTACTGTTCCGTAAATGCTACAAATATGTAAGGGGTAACCTTGATCATTTCTCCAGTGGACGGCATCAAATCTCCCGCATTGAGTGTACGCACGCATTGAATGTACACTATTAAACCTATGTTAAACCTAACCTAACCTATAGTCAGTATATAGTACACTCAATACGTGCGTACATCCAATAGGGGCGATTTAATTTTGGCGTTAAAGGGACTTTGTCTTGACTTTTGACCTACAGACATATGGAATAGTAGGATAATCTATTTAAAAACATTCAATTCCTAAGAGTTCAGGAACCGTCTTCTGTCTGAAGTCACTGTGACCCCCATTCCAATAAGGATAGGTCATCATCCCATGAAGTTAAACATCTGTATGCCCTAGCGTTCGGAAACAGTATTCACCCCCGTGGTGATTGTGTCCTTGACTTTTGACCCTAATAGGGATTACTTACTGAACACAGACACTCATCCTGTAAAGTTTGACCATTGTTGGTCTTTTTTTCTCCTGCTATTAATCGGAAACCAAAATGGTCCATTGACCAACAGAGAGACACACAGACAAAAACCAACAGACCAACCAACCGATATGAGTAAAATATATACTCCGTTTTATTAGAAGGGGTGGGACATGAAAGCAGAACTAGAAAGGGAGCAGTGACAATAAAATTGTACTTACAGTTTATTCAATAAACAAATAACAAACATGTTTGTACATACAAACAGAAAATACAAACATAAAAATATTAAAAAACATTTACCCATAGAAGCAACGTGTACGTATATTACAGACACATCATGAAAACTGGCTTTAAAAAAATCTTAAAAGGCCCAATTATGTGCCAACCAGTTAGGATGTATAGGTATTTTTATCAAACAAACAATATACACATATAAACAAATACATTACATCGATGTACACCGGTTTATATAAGACATAAGTTTATACAAGCATCTTTACAAAAAAAGTTTATTAATGTGTTTTAAACACAACTTTCTTGTAGCAAAAATGTGTAAAATCGATGAAATGCACCAAATCTTAAAATACTCGTAGCACCACATTTGTTATTGACAGCCAACTCCCTTGACTTAGCACTAGTATGTTACTGACTAAAGAAAGACTCCTAGTCGAAAAATCATTTTGTGAGGTATGGCATGTAAGGATCTTGAACACATTTGGTATGATAATGGTAAAATGATGCATTGTTGTGAAATGATGAATTTATTTCTTATTCTAAAATGACAATTTATTAATAACTTCACACCTCATCTTTGTAAATACACCTCTTCTCTTTAAAGTGAACACATCTCTTAAAAAAAAAACCTCGTTACTTTGAAGAACACGCCCTTATAAGAAGCAAACATTTATTAGAAAAAATAAACGCCCTAAATACTGATAATGCCCTAAAATGGAATGATTTAAACATCTTGAAGACAACCGTAGTTTAAAACAACAATATGAATGAAAAAAAATGTAATTAAGTATATGTAACCTGTTATGCAAAATTAATGTTTCATGCCAATGAAAACTTGTATGTCTCTATACATTAAATTTCTACAAGAAATTCTGAAAGTGGAGCGTTTTCAAGTTTGTTCAAAACAATCAGTTCAAATTCATAGCATGTTATATACACTTAGAAACAGATGAAAATGAAATAGGTGAAAAAAATGAATATATGATCCTATCTAAACTATGAAACATATTATGATATATTAAAATGTATATGAACATGGCATATAAAATATCTGAACAGGGTATATAATGCAAAAGTACATGTAAAACCCAATAACCAACTATGATATATGAATTTACATCATCAAATGACCAGATCTAAAAACGACATGTTTCGAGGGCTACAAAAAGTCAGTAGAAGGTTGGAGATGTTGGACCGGGTGTTACACCAAACCTATCAGCTTCGTTACACTCTGGCACCGTCGCTTCATCCTCAAATACAGGAATCAGTGGTACAAGGTATCTATCAAATGCATGGTATTCTTCTAGTCCTATTTTCTCATTTACCTCATTTTCGTTTATAACTTGATCTGCTTTGGTATCACGCCTGAACCCATCTGTTGTGATAATATTTCCAGAGTCATTATGAGGCAAGCTCTGGTTTGGTTGCATAACACTTTGGTACTGTTCAAATGGTATAGTTTCATTTTCAAACCGGAAAAATTCTTCGTCACTAAGAAAATCAATCTCTGAACCTTGCAGAGTACTAGCCTGGTTTTCTGAGCAAGTTATGGTTTGATCAAAATTGTCAAATGTTTGAGCGGCGGCCATGTTGGCTGTTTCAACCTGTTGGTGTGTACTGCAACTTCTGAAATTACTGTCTGCAGAGAAACGCCGTGGTTGGTAATTCAGTGAGCCTAGATTTCTTGGCACATCCTCTGAATATCGTCTTGGTACAACTGGGAAGTTATCTTGTCTGAAGATTCCTGAGGAAGTGGAAGGCATGTCTATAAACGTAGCAAACGCTTCACGTGTGAGAGGTAGAGATGGGGGTGGAGGCGATGGTGTCGGTAATGGTGATGGTGAATGTTTACCTGGTGTTAGTTGTTTTGGTGGGGATGGGCTGTTTGCGGCGGGATAACCCGTGAATGCTTGTTGTATTTTCAATTTTTCAAGGACTTTGTGTTTTTCTTTTTCCAGTTCTTCTATTTTGCGCTTTAATGTGTAATTCTTTAATTCTTCTTCAGCAAGTGACTGAAATTACATAAAAACATGCACATACAACTTTGAGAAAGTAATAAATTCAGTGTTTCTTTTAAAAAATAATCTTTTTGTTTAATATTTAATGGTTCGAAACTAGACAAAACAAAGTTCGGCTCGATGAAATGAAGATGCATAAATAATTTGGAAGTTTTATCAAACACCTACAGTAAGTACAACAATTACACTTATCAATTATTCCTTAAAAAAAGTTAATAGATAACATATTTAACATTAAATCCTAACGCTGACACTGGTACGTGCATAACTGAACAATGTATAAGCCGAATCAATACTCATTTATGTTGGGGTTTTCATATTTTAAACTTTCTGATGGAAAAGTTATTAACAATTGATAATATCGGATGGTGACACTTCCTGTTGGAAATATGTATGTAAAAACTGACAGGCTTTGCACATTTTATCAAAACAATTCATGCGCTTACTGTTTTTAGATTTTCCGAGACGGATTTCCTTTTGTTTCTACACTTGGCAGCGGCTATTCTGTTTCTCTCCCTACGGTGGTCCCTCTTCTGCTCTTCTTCTGGGGTGAGCTGTAATAAAACATTCAAAGCATCTGTGTCATAAAATTCTCTTTTAATAGCATCTTTTGATATTCAACTTAAGCTGGATTGCCATAGAAACTTTCAGCGTCAGTATGAACGCGTAACTACATATTAAAGATTTCTTGATCTAAATTGACTTTGTACGTCTAAATAGCTAAGGTATCACAACTTTATTTTTGGGGTTTTATAACACTGTAACCTTGACTCAAACACAATATTAGAGGGTTCAGCACACAATAGAAGGAATAATATTATAACTTTTATCTGAGAAATTTCCCATTTTGCTTTTGACACGCCCGAAGTCGGTAGGTCAATGTCACAAACTGAGTTCAAATGTAAAATTTCTCCTTTGCATTTTGTGTCCGGTGCACAACTTCAAAACTACTCAAGGTATTGACTGTAGATTTGCATTATGCGTGGGTGGCGATGAGACGATTTGCATAGTCAACAAACACATTACGTTTGCTCCGCCTCCTCAACATTAAATCCATTCTCCCTAGCACCCCACCCCTCCGAAAACACACACACACACACACACATTTAGTATCTCGCGCCTGCGCCGCACAAGCCCTCCCCAAACACACAACAAGAGGGTCATGATGACCCTGGATAATCACCTGAGTAATGTTTCAAATGTCGAACTGATGCTAAAATATTAAGAAAGTAGGTCAGTAGATCACATTTATGGTCACTGAAAGTCAGTTTAAGATCGGTGTGCAAAACTGTATTTGTCATCCAAATTTCAAGGCTCTATCTTAAACAAGAGGGTCATGATGACCCTGGATCGCTCACCTGAGTAATATGAGCTACATGTTTCAAATGTCAAACTGATGTTAAAATATTAAGAAAGTCAGTAGGTCACATTCATGGTCAAGAAATTCAGTTTTATGATTTGTGTGCAAAACTGTACATGTCATCCAAATTTCAAGGCTGAATCTTAAGAAACAAGAAAGTATGTCAGCAGGTCAAGGTCAAAGTCAAGTGACATCATATTACTTAGGGTCATCAGGTAATTATTATTATACAGTCATGGAAATAGGATCAGATATTTTTTTAAGTATTTTTTCCTATATAACTCATATAATAATTAAGTGACCCTGGGGCGGGGCCTCTTTTAACCCCAGAGGCATAATTTGAACAATTTTGGTAGAGGACTACTAGGCAATGCATCATACCAAATATCAAATGCCTAGGTTGTGTGGTTTCAGACAAGAAGATTTTTAAACTTTTTTCTATATAAGTCTTTATAAAACATGGGACCTCCAGGGCAGAGCCTCTTTTCACCCAAGGGGTACAATTTGAACAATTTTGGTTGAGGACCATAAGGCAATGCTACAAACAAAATATCAAAGGCCTAAGTCTTGTGGTTTCAGGCAAGAAGATTTTTAAACTTTTTTTCCTATATAAGTCTATGTAAAATTTGGGACCCCCGGGGCGGGACCATATTTGACCCTAGGGGGATAATTTGAACAATCTTGATAGAGGACCACTAGATGATGATACATACCAAATATCAAAGCCCTAGGGCCTGTGGTTTTGTACAAGAAGATTTTAAAAGTTTTCCCTATATAAGTCTATATAAACTATGTGACCCCCGGGGCGGGGCCATATTTGAAACTAGGGGGATAATTTGAACAATCTTGGTAGAGGACCACTAGATGATGCTCCATACCAAATATCAAAGCCCTAGGCCGTGTGGTTTTGTACAAGAAGATTTTTAAAGTCTGCCCTATATAAGTCTATATAAATTATGTGACCCCCGGGGCGGGGCCATATTTGATCCTAGGGGGATAATTTGAACAATCTTGGTAGAGGACCACTAGATGATGCTACACACCAGCTATCAAAATCCTATGCCCTGTGGTTTTGGACAAGAAGATTTTTAAAGTTTTTCCTTTCGGTTGCCATGAAAACCAGAGTTCTGCATGGAATTCAATTCTTTGAACAATTTTGAAAGGGGGCCACCAAAGGATCATTCCTGTGAAGTATGGTGTAATTCTGCACAGTGGTTTTCAAGAAGAAGATTTTTTTAGAAAATGTTGACGGACACACGACGGACGACACACGACGGACGACGGACATTGACCGGTCACTAAAGCTCAACATGAGCCTTTGGCTCAGGTGAGCTAAAAACAAAAAAGTAGAACAGTAGGTCAAGGTCAAAGTAAAGTGACCCCTAATTACTTGGGGTCATCAGGTAATTATAATAAAACAGTCTAGGAAATATGATCAGAAATTTTAAAGTATTTTTTCGATAACTCATATAAAAAGTGACCCCCGGGGCAGGGCCTCTTTTCACCCCAGGGGCATAATTCGAACATTCTTGTTAGAGAACCACTAGGCAATGCTACATACCAAGTATCAAAGGCCTAGGCCTTGAACTTTCAGACAAGAAGATTTTTTTAATTTTCTACACAAGTCTATGTAAAACTTGGTATCCCCGGGGTAGGGCCACCTTTCACCCCAGGGTAATAATTTGAACAATCTTGGTAGAGGAACATAAGGTAATGCTACATACAAAATATCAAAGGCCTAGGTCTTGTGGTTTCAGACAAGAAGATTTTTAAAGTTTTTTTCCTATAAAGTCTATGTGAAATTGGGACCCCCAGGGCGGGGCCTCTTTTCACCCCAAGGTAATAATTTGAACAATCTCGGTAGAGGGCCACCAGGCAATGCTACATACCAAATATCAAAGGCCTAGGTCTTGTGGTTTAAGACAAGAAGATTTTTAAAGTCTTTTCCTATAAAGTCTATGTAAAATTGGGACCTCCGGGGCGGGGCCTTTTTCACCCCAAGGTTATAATTTGAGCAATCTTGGTAGAGGACCACCAGGCAATGCTACATACCAAGTATCAAAGGCCTAGGTCTTGTGGTTTAACACAAGAAGATTTTTAAAGATTTTTCCTATACAAGTCTTTGTAAAATTGGGACCCCCGGGGCGGGGCCTCTTTTCACCCCAAGGTAATAATTTGAACACTCTTGATAGAGGACCACCAGGCAATGCTACATTTTTTTCCTATATAACTCCATGTAAAATTGGGACCCCCGGGGCGGGGCCTCTTTTCACCCCAAGGTAATTATTTGAACAATCTTGGTAGAGGACCACCAGGCAGTGCTACATACCAAATATCAAAGGCCTAGGTCGTGTGGTTTTAGACAAGAAGATTTTCCCTATAAAAGTCTATGTAAACCATATGACCCTCAGGGCGGGGCCATATTTTATCCTAGGGGGGATACTTTGAACAATATTGGTAGAGGACCACCAGATGATGCTACATACCAAATATAAAAGCCCTATGAACTGTGGTTTTGGACAAGAAGATTTTTAAAGTTTTTCCTTTCGGTTGCCATGGCAACCAGAGTTCTGTATGGAATTCAATTCTTTG
Organism: Mercenaria mercenaria; assembly: GCF_021730395.1. Classification (NCBI taxonomy): domain Eukaryota; kingdom Metazoa; phylum Mollusca; class Bivalvia; order Venerida; family Veneridae; genus Mercenaria; species Mercenaria mercenaria. Next base: position 14,789,148 of record NC_069361.1, on the reverse strand, counting down.
AATATCTTTTAAAGAAGACTATCCAAGGAACATCCTTGTGAAGTTTCATCAAAATTAGCCTAGTGGTTTAGAAGGAGATGTTGTTTAAAGGAACGTGTGGACGGACGGACGACGGACGGTTCACAAGCGATCACAATAACTCACACTGAGCACTTTGTGCTCAGGTGAGCTAAAATAAAAACCAATGAAACAATCTTCAAATTTTACTTTCTCCTCCTCTGATCTAAACTTTCTGGCGTATATTGCCCTGCTTTGGGGAGCTCTTGTTATAACATTTGCGAATTAATCAAAAAAAATTCTTAGTTTAAAATAATAACTGATTTTAAATGTAACCACAAAAGTATTTCAGGAAAATGTGATGCAGAGTGTCCCATTATATCTCACTACACGATATCCTGTCATATATACTCGTACATACTCAGCTGCACTTATCAATTTCCCTTTGAATAACGTTTTACTGATTATATTTTGAAGTGCTTTATTTTTCTTCTTATGTAGGATTGATCGGCAAAGAATGAGAACAATTACATTGAGGTCCAAATAATTTATTTTAAAATCGGATGTGGTAAGTATTCATTTCTGTTTACTTAATCCTTTACAGGAATTTTATCTATTTCCTGATCAGGTACAGCGACGGATCTACTTTTTGAAGAACGTGTAGGCATCAATGAGCTGAACTAATGCTAAACAGAAGATTGTCGAGAGGAGCTACACTAATGCTAAAAGAGATGCTGGTCGACAGAAGCTGTACTGATGCTAAACAGAGCTGATGGTCGAGAGAAGCTGCGCTAATGCTAAAAGAGATGATGGTCGAGAGAAGCTGTACTAATGCTAAACAGATATGATGAACAACAGAAGCTGCAATAATGCTAAACAGAGACGATGGAAGAGAAGAGATGCACTAATGCTAAAGAGAGATGATGAACGACAGGAGCTGCAATAATGCTAAACAGAGATGACGGCCGACAGGAGCTGCACTAATGCTAAACAGAGATAATGGCCGACAGGAGCTGCACTAATGCTAAACTGAGATGACGGCCGACAGGAGCTGCACTAATGCTAAACAGAGATGTTGAACGACAGGAGATGCAGCAATGCTAAACAGATATGATGAACAACAGAAGCTGCAATAATGCTAAACAGAGACGATGGAAGAGAAGAGATGCACAAATGCTAAAGAGAGATGATGGGCGACAGGATCTGCACTAATGCTAAACAGAGACGACGGACGGAAGAGAGGAGCTGCAATAATGCTAAACAAGGACGATGGTCGAGAGGAGCTGCAGTAACGCTTAACAGAGGTGTTGGACGACAGGAGCTTCACTAATGCTAAACAGAGATGACGGCCGACAGGAGCTGCACTAAAGCTAAACAGAGACGATGAACGACAGGAGATGCAATAATGCTAAACAAGGACGATGGTCGAGAGGAGCTACAGTAACGCTTAACAGAGATGTTGGACGACAGGAGCTACACTAATGCTAAACAGAGATGATGAACGACAGGAGCTGCAATAATGCTAAACAGAGATGATGGACGACAGGAGCTACACTAATGCTAAATAGAGATGATGAGCGACAGGAGCTGCAATAATGCTAAACAGAGATGATGAACGACAGGAGCTACACTAATGCTAAACAGAGATGACGGCCGACAGGAGCTACACTAATGCTAAACAGAGATGATGAACGACAGGAGCTGCAATAATGCTAAACAGAGATGATGGACGACAGGAGCTACACTAATGCTAAACAGAGATGATGAGCGACAGGAGCTGCAATAATGCTAAACAGAGATGATGAACGACAGGAGCTACACTAATGCGAAACAGAGATGACGGCCGACAGGAGCTGCACTAATGCTAAACAGAGATGATGAACGACAGGAGATGCAATAATACTTAACAAAGATGATGGACAACAGGAGCTGCAATAATGCTAAACAGAGACGATGGAAGAGAAGAGGTGCACTAATGCTAAACAGAGATGATAGACGACAGGATCTGCACTTCAGCTAAACAGAGACGACGGAAGAGGGAAGCTGCACTAATGCTAAATAGAGACGATGGTCGAGAGGAGCTACAGTAACGCTAAACAGAGATGATGGACGAGAGAAGTCGCACTAATGCTAAAGAGAGCTGATGGTCGAGAGGATCTGCACTCATGCTAAGTAGAAACGATGGTCAAGAGCATCTGCACTTATAGTAAGCAGAGAAGATGGTCGACAGGAGCTGCATTTCTGCAAAACAGAGACGATGGTCGAGAACAGCTGCATTGATGATAAACAGAGATGATGATTGGGACGATCTGCACTAATGCTTAACAGAGATTAAATGACTTGGAATAAGGAGTTGATTTACCTTGCATTTCTCTGGCTCTTTAAATACGGGCTTGGGTAGTTCTGTTTTCCCAGCAGCTAGTCGCTGTGTCTGTATTTTTAGCTTCAGTTCTTCTTTTATAATTGGTGTGAGTGACTTTGTTTCTATAGATGCAAGCGTTGCCTCGACTAGATTAAAGTCTAGACCCTCCAGACGAATGCCACATAAATTCTGCATCTTTTCTGATTCCTGAAATATGCATAGCAACAACAGTTAATATTCGAGAGAAAATTGTTGTAAACGTCTGAGATTCAAACATTGTTATATACTATAAACTCTAACAATGTAATAGACATTGAAAACAGACAATTTAATTATATCTTTGTAATTTTTATAGTTAAATGTTAGTTTAATATGTTTTGTTAGATTATTATGATCTTTTATGCATAGACGACTGATAATCAATTCATCTGTTTGATACTGCCTGCAAAAATTCGCTGTCATCTCATGAACTTTAATGTTTTTTAGACCAAAATGGTTTGCTATATTTTCTTCTCTATCACCCTCACACCAAACAGTCCAAAATTAAAGCGCAATATGGAAACAAATGAGTGTTTTATTTAGTGCGGGTAGAAAAATAAAAGTCATTTCCTAAATATGTATGATTGGTTTTACAGTGAAATCTGTCAAATCTACAACAGAGAAAAGCATTATTAATTTTTGTGCCCTATACCCCTCACCCTGCCTCCCCCACTCCCTCTCCGTCCCAAATTTTGTTTCGATGGGTACTTTGATTTTTCCGTCCGTTCTTCCGAATTAAAGTTGTGCATATCTAAAAAGACCTCATGTTAATCAGAATGTGAAGTTGTGCACTTTGGGTTTTGTTTGGAATTTCATTCTGCTGAACTAGAGTTATGGTCCTTCACTTAGTCAAATATATGCATAAAAGAGCTTAAAATTTGTGTCGCATGTATCTTAAAAAGAATTTGACCTTGGTTTAAGAAACATTATTAGGAATGTTATTCAGCATGTGAAGTTATGCACCTGGTGTTTTGTTTAGGATCCAGACAAAAGTTCAAAAATATAAGTTTGCATCGCATTTATCTGAAAAAGCATTTAACGTAGAGTCATTAACCTTATAAAATTATTACTCAGCATACGAAGTTGTACATTTGGGATTTTGTTTGGGAAATACCATATTCCTGAAATTCTGTGATATTAATATTACAATGATGTTAATGGATTGATTTCTTTTATGCAGTTTATGCATGTATAATCTTTGCAAAATCACATGCCAGGTCATAAAATGTACAGGTTTTTTTATAGATTGGGCATGTATATGTTGTCTTAATGTTTTTATTGTAAATGTCAGTGTTGGTTTGAAACATGAATGATACTTTAATAAATTTAATGAGGTGTTTGGAACCCTGGCGAAATTATAGGTTGCCTGTTTTATTTGGTAGATTTTAGCTGATTCTTAACGTTTTCAACAGGCTGTCTAATTCTAATGTTTTGGGAGATTCCATATTTCTGAAATTCTGTCAGTGATATTAATATTACAATATTGATCTCTTCTATGCAGTTTATGCATATATTATCTTTGCAAAACCACATGGCAAGTCATAAAATGTACAGGTTTTAGTCTCCTATAAATCTTTATAGATTGGTCATGTATATGTTGTCTTAATGTTTTTATTGTAAAGAATGAGACTTTAATAAACTAATAAACAAAACTGTTAGGGCTTTTACTCAGCCAGCCATTAGTTATGGCCATTGTCAAAGTAAAAATATACATTAAGGCCCTTAAAGTTTGGGAAGCATGTATCTTAAAAATTATTTGACCTGGGGTCATGAAACTTTATAGGAATGTTGTTTAGCACATGAAAGCGCGCAGCTAGTTTTGGATTTAAGCCCTCATACTCATACCCCTATCTCGCCCTGCCCTCTCCCCAACACACATGCACACAAGTAAAAATAAATATAAAAACAAAGAAAAATATACTCTTTCTGGTCCTTTTATATTAATTCTAGAAATATCAATACCCAATCCCCACCCCACCTCTCTGGTGACTTACAGTGAACTCGCCTATTCAGAACCAGTCTGTAAATTGACTCACTTCCAAGCTTTTAAGCAGCCGTCGCGCATACGTCAAGAAAAAACCGTAATTTTATATCTAATGCATTAAACTAATAATTCATTGCTGGTAAATGTTCAAGTTATACATGATCCATATTTGCAACATTGTCCAAATGCTATATTTTTTCTTATATGGAAATCTGACGAATGTAACCAAAAATGTCAGATTCAAGAAGCGCTTGCGTTCTAGTTTTTTAACGAAATGAAACGAAAGGGAGATTAAAAAGAACGAAATTTTACGCTCTTTCCAGTCATATATCCCATATTAAAAACAACTTGACCATTGAGATGCCTAAAGAGGAAATATAGATGGCATATACTGTGCCTATTCCGAATCACACATTTTCAGTTCTGTTCTGCTGCATGCTGTTTAAAGACTGCAGTAAAAATGCCGATTCAGTGTGTCCAAAATCTTAATTTATGTTATTATTTTTACCCATGGCCAGATGTTAAAGAAAAAGGCGGAGGTATTATTATACCATTTTATTCACACGAAGGACAAGTCCGCCCACATTACTGTTTTAAAGCAGCATATATTTCAATAATGCCAGAGAAGGATGTCATGCCTATCGTTTTAGTCATTTAATTGGCCTTAAATGCGATTATTTCTATTCCTAACATAAAATAATTTCAGTCTTCGCTTCAAGATGGTAGTTTTTTGTTGTTGTGTTTGTGGTGATTCGTAATAGGCGAGTGTGACCCAGATAACGCACAGTACCAGTCTGATCAATTACAGAAATCTATTACAATTTTTTGTTTCGAATTTCTTTTCATGTTATTTTGATCATGACATATTTGTCCAGCATTTAAGATGAAATTTATATTTGAAATATAAAGTTGACAAAGTAAAACGATAAAAAATTAAAAACTGGTTCGGAAAGGGAAAGTTCGCTGTATATCCCCAACAAAAGGTAATTGAAATGTTTACTTAGTCTTGTAATTGTCAACAAGTATCATACACGTACGCTCGAACGGTTACATGAAGTGGGGAGTGGAACACCAGTGTCCTATGCACACTTATCTAGTTATTCAATAGACATACTATGATATTTCATTAGTAAACTATTTTGTGACGTCGTTATTTTCTGCAGTAACATTCGGGAGAACTGTATGTGTAAACATGTATTATCGTCCAAAGACCATTGGTTAATGAAGAAGTGCCTCGGTCATTTATTTGTGTCCTTGATGCCAACACACTGGGTTATCACCATCACAATTAATCACGTCCGTTCAAAAGTTATTTTAAAAATCTATCACCATTTTCGAGCATACACTAGTCCATAGAATGATATTAAATCGTTATTTCCACCAATTTCTTCAAAAAGGTCTTATCTTTGAAAGTAGCATAACAAGAAAGTGAATAATTATCACTGTGACGCAGAATAGAGTTTCTTCATTGAAGTCTGAATTATAACTTTTATTTCAATTAAGGGGTGATGCTACACCCGATATATACAGGCATCATATCGTCAGATAAATATCCCTTAATGAATCTACATGTCACATATTTTACCTTGCCTGCATAAGTAATGCCTATTTTGACATGAATATAACTGCGTGTTAACATATTTCTAACCGTAATAATCATAATTATACAAAAAAAATAACATGCACGAACTATGATTTTTCTACACGTTACGGAGTCATCCACTTTTCTGTCATTTTACGAACTAGTTTTCTTTTCCAACAAAATAGGAATTAAGTTTAGCATGTCAGAAATCTAAATTTGATTATCCTGGCAACATTCTACTCTCACCATCGGTTACTTTTAATACAAATTTATACACATTTTCTGCAGTTTTTTTTTTAGCTTTTTATCATTTTGAATATCATACACATATCATTCATGTGTGACCTTCAAAAATACACCATTCTTTGTGCGGGTTTTTTTCTCTGTCTATTGAATGGCGGTTTCTGTAAGATGTTTCTTTTTAAATACACTACTTTAAAACTACCAGCATTGAAGTAAAAATCTACAAACCAAACCACTTTTTCCCTTTCTTTCTCATCCTTTTATATTTTTATAACAAACAATCTTATCTTCATGTGCCATATTTATATGCTAAAAAATAAAAACAGCATGTTTTTTTCCAGAAATATTTTACAAAGCCGGAAAAATTGTAATGTTAAAAACAATGAAATAAACTACTGATCTGTAACTTATTGTTTTTACTTTGTTTTTATTTATTTCTATTTCTTTATTTTCGGATGGTCAGTGTTGTTGCTGTGTTGATTTTTTTCGTGTTTACTATCTGTGTAAATACACTCATTGTTATTTTTGTTTTCATCTATCATATTTCATTCATTTATTTTATTATTTGTTCATTTATTTATTTATTTATTCATTCATTCATTTGTTTACAATCTGTGTAATTACACTCACTGTTAATCATTTGTGTACATAAGTAATGTCATAAAGGCATAATTATTTTATTTTATTTATATTCTTTTTTGCAATATTCAAGATTGCGAGATAATTTATTTGCTCTTTTCTTTGAGAAAAGGAAAAAATAAGTATAAAACAACATGTTTCAGAAGTTTTATGGAATGCCCTTCACCCCCCCCCCCCCCCCCCCCCAAAAAAAAAAAAAAATAATAAAAATAAAAATTCTCAACTTCACTGACTGTAAATAATTAATGACTGCAAGAGAAATCTGCTTGTTTCCAGGTCAGGAACATCCAAAATAAACCTACTTATCCGGACTTGTCCGCAAAATCTGTGAAAAGATAATTTTGAAGAAGCAACATGTTAGCAGACTCAGTCTGTTCATAACAGGTTCATCCCTCAAACCCCCTAGTACCGTCTTAGAGAGAACCATGATCCAAATGGAACCAGAAAATAATATTGTAAGACCTGAAAAAGTTTAATATTTGATTTCAAAACCTTCATGACAAAAAAAAAAGGAAATTTTGAAGTTTATCAAAAAATATATCAGATGTTGTCTTTGTGCAATTTATCTTATTAAAGTTCCACATGGTAGAATCATCGATGTCATCACATGCTGCAATAGTTCTCTTGAAATTTTATAATAATTGAATACGGTTAACTTTTATAATACATTGCTTTTAGAAAAATAGGTCTCAGTCATTTCTTCAAGCTATTGAACAGCCCTGCTTACATTTTGCTTTCAGACTGTGACGTTATTTCCCATGTCAATGTTATGTCTGGTTTTTTGTTTTTTTTTGTTTTTTTTGTTTTTTTTTTTTATTATTGTTTTTTTTTTCTATTCTTTGTTTCAGACGTTTTGTTGTGCTTTTGCTTGCCGTTTTTCTGTTAAAATTGCCGATGTTCATACTCCGACGTCTAAAAGGTTATGTTTTAAATGTTTATTTAACACCGACAAAAACATTTTTATATATATTTTTTTTAAAAAAATATCCAACTCAAGGCCGACAGAAACTCTGAATAATTAAATTTCATACCCCTTCCAACACTGAAAAAAGCAATAAAACTTCTCAGATACACTAGTGCTGCTTCCTCAAAAATGAAACAGATTTTTTTTCGATTATTTCATTTCTTAATTTCCTAAACAAAATGTATTATTAATGTATATTTCTTACTTTGATTTTGTTTATGTATCATTACATTCCGCTAAAAAATCAAAACAAAAATCTCACAAACAATGGACTATGTTAATAAAATTTCATCTAAAACTTTCAAAGGAGGGTTCTGCCATCTTTGTACTTTTGGGATTATTTACTTCTTGAAAACATGTACATTTTCATAAATATTTCTTACATAGAAATTAATTAAACAACAATTTTCAAACTGCTTCTTTCTTTCATTTTTCCAGCTTTAATTTGGCTTAAATCATTCAAGTAAATTTCATACTGTAAAACATATTCTAACTCAAGAGTGTATCATCTTCATCATCATTATTGTTATTATTATTGTTATTATTGCTTTTAAAAAAATATTATAAGATAAAATACTAGAACATAACAAAACATTACCGTCGTGTACAAAATGCTTCTGAGATATTATATTAATTCATGTTGATATTGTAAACGAAAATAAACGTTGATAAATTGTATCTTGGATTTTTTTTAAAAAAAATGAATTCTACTAATTGTGTGTAAAGGTGACTGTTGTCTTCAAAAAAAATATACATGTCAAACAAGATCTTTTAAATTCATTGACAAGTGTAAATAGCTGTTTTGGTGCGAGTGTTTGCTACTCGCAACAAAAACAAAGTTTTTTTTATTTATTTTGTTTTCTTTGCCACACATTTCAAAAGCTGTATTATAATTTGTAAAATAGACCTATATGATTTACAAAATAAACGTTTTCCCCGCTATATATTCGTTTTAAAATAAAAACGAAGTTCAAATTTGATGTCAACCTTCAGTCAAGTTTTATGCATGTTTGTGAACAAAAATAAGGATACAAAATGTTAATGAAAAGCACAATGGAACATATTCTGTCGCAAAGTATTCATCCGTGCGCGGACGAGCATATTTTCCTTGTGATAACACATCACTAAATCCATGAAATAATATACTGCATGTACAATATACAGAATTTATTTATTTATCTACTTTTTTATAATTTATTTACATGTCTGCTATGTACATACCTAACAAATAACATAGATATTAAAGTGATATAAATGACTGGAAAATGTTTCAAATAAATGTGTTCGAAGAAATATTCATTTTTTATGCGTTGCAATTACTTAGTGTCCCTGCAAAGTACTAACATAAAGTAGGGATGCATGTGTGGTTATACATCTGCTCAAATAAAATTAATATGCGACTGCAAAAAACATCTAATCGGATCCTGGCAGTTTCATAAAAATGTTGTTAAACCCACAAGAATTTATTCCCGTTTGTACACAGCATAATCTGAGTCATATTCATTCGCGTTGTCTGAAATAAAAATTAGGGAATTCACCTTTTAAAATTTATGTAACGCCACTTCACATGTCTTCCTAATCAATAATTAATTCAAATCAAAAACAAATATTGTAAGATTTGTAACTTGCCGATTTTAAAGCTAGTCCGACGCTGGTAAAGTGCGAACCCCTAAAACGTTTTCACTACGTTTGCTTCAATTTCGCTGAGACATCAAGATGGCGGATGGGAATTCCCCTTAGCATAGAAAAAAAAAAATATTAATTTTTAACGCTGCAGTCATAACGGTTAAATATGTAAACTCGGAAAAGTTGTCAGTGGAATCCCTAACCAAATAGCATTAACCGTTTCATTATGCTGTCTTTATTTATATTTTAACTCGAATCGTTCATTATCATGTATGATCAGTTGCAATGCATGTTAAGGTTGTTGGGGTCGCGGGAGATGAGTGGGGTTCAGTGGCTTATTAAGATTATGATACCTGCGATTTAAATGAAAATAAGTAGTAAATACAATGATATAAAAAATATTACAGAAAACAAAGGTCATTGCAGGCAAATCACTACAGTCCCAGAAAATAATACATTAACAGAGCTTATATAGATCTAAGTTCAGTGCATATACTGACATTTTACCAGTTAGAATTGTATTAAAGTATATTTTCTGCTTTTCTTTTTGTTTTTATTCACTTTGTGTATTTTATAGTATTTAATATATAGTATATAATTAACAGAGCGATTGCAATCTCTCTTGTATCAAAAATCTATAGATTTTATCTTTCATTCATATCATTGCATTAATTCCACAACACTAATAATATAAAGTATGTTTACCTTCAACGGCTGCATGTTTAGAAATATTTAAATCCCAAAATCGATCGAGAAATCAATCAAAATAGATATAGGTACATTTAAAACTGCTTCTACCAATGCCCGTTAAACTTATGAATGAACAGCTCAGCAAGATTTTGAGCGAGTCTGGGCATGTTTTGCTACCCACGTGTGTGTTGCGGAAGGGAGGTAATAATATAAACATTGCAGCGGTTTATCGGAGCGGATCGTCTACCATAAAGTTAGAAAACCTCCGCATGAACTTGGCCACGTCACCGAGAGTGACGTTATTCTTGTCTATTTATATACAGAAGGGGAAAACCAGCTAGTTATTTATGTCACAACCGCAGCTAAAACAAATCAATCGACCTTAATTAATTATGTCGTTTGTTACTAGTAATGCTGCAATATTGCATATAGGTATCTTTAGAGCTAAATTCTTTGTAATAAAACTGTGTAACAGATACATGTAACTTTTTCTCTACGTCTGTCTATTATTTTATCTAAATAATATTATGATTTTGCCAAGACAAGTCGAGACACGCTTACGATAAAAATAAATTCCCCACATTAGTCTGCTCTTTGCACTTTTGCCACCTCTGCAATGTCAGTTGCATCAGAAATATTCTGTGGTCTACCGAACAAGGTCGTTCTCCCCGTTTTGCATCAGGCTTTTTGTAGGTAAAATCTCGAGACGGTCGCGGAAAAAAAAACTGTACTGAAGGAAAGTTCAAATTTCCCGCTGCACGCCACAACAATCATTTGTTCTGTGTAGGACACAGTCTCGTCATTGTGTAAAACTCAATTCAGTTTAGTAAGTCGAAGTATTTCTCTGTCCCTGGCAAGCAAATATTTCTTTAAATATGTGGTCGGCAAGATGAAATGTACATCATTATTTAATATAGTATAGGTCAATAATTCGTTTCATTTAAAAAAAAAATGTGCACTGCGTGTACTGCGGATATTTATTTACTTATCTTTGCGACTAAGCTTTTAGTTTTCCTAGTTGTTTTCAATGCCATGAAGTCTCTTTGTGCTTGAACATAAGAGTTATTACATTTTCAGGACACTATATTCAGTTGAGATCAAGTGTGACCTTTTTCATTGAAGCTAAACTTGAACATTTTTAAAAAGACACATATGCAAGTAACAAGAAAAAAATACTTACTTGTAACTATAAACACATAGATCTTATCTTTATGAATTACTCAATTTATCCAAGTGTTGCCATATTTTTTGAAAGCATATCCAAGAGTTGCCACATTTTTGAAAGCATATCCAAGTGTTGCCACATTTTTGAAAGCATATCCAAGTGTTGCCATATTTTTTGAATAATCCTATCATCAAAACACTACACATTATTTAGACTTTGCTTGACTTATACAGAAGATAACAAGGTTCATGTAAACAGTTACACATTTTCTGTTTTGTTTTTTCTTTTAAATTGTGTAGATTTGTTTTCAAACTGGAAACTGGGATGAAAAAAAATGTCCTATAGATTTACTATACTGAATGTGACATTCTTTACCTCAAACTGTAAGTGTGCATTTATTATGTTTGGATGTACTTGTTAGCTTATTGTTCTAAGTCATATTACAGTTTTGTAAATTCACCCACTAAAACCATATACAGTACAACCTCTGTAGAGCAACACCCTTTAGGAGATACAAATATTGACTGTTATGTAGAGGTTATTGTTCTGGAGAGGTAAATTTGATAGTATACTTCCGCAAATTTTGATGATTGATAAGAGAGGGCCACTCTGGAGAGGTTGTACTGTAGATTAATGTTATATTAGGAGCATGAAACTGTTCAAACGCAACTTTGATAAATGTTTTTTGTTTGTTTTTTTTTTAATTTATCTGTCAATTGAATTTTCCCTGATGAACAAGAGTTAGCGCGCTGAAAGTTGTTAAAAGTTGCAAAAGTACAGTCCATTCTTACTCAAAGGAATAAAGTTTAGCATTCTTTTTATCATGTTTTAATTAATGGGCATGTGTTAGGATAAAAAAGAAACTAGACCTTCAAGTTAATCATCTGATTTAACACCGGACCAGGACGTGTCGTGCTCTCGTGGTTGTACTCCATCTCAATTCAGAAAAAAACGCTAAGACTTTAATTATTTCTGCAGTATATTGTATTGCGCATCTAATGAATATCCTATTTTTTTTAAATCTGCACGACAGCTTAAAATTATGTTTAATATACATTGCTAATATGCTTTAATTAGATACATTCATAAAATTGGTTTATGTTTTTGGGGACAAATTTCGGTATAAAAAGGAGATCCAGCACAATAAACATTTACATTATGCAAAGAAGACCAAATGTAGCTGGTATCTGTTTTATCACATTATAAACCATATACACATCTGTTTGGTCATATGAAAGCAGTTAGTCATTAAACATGTCAGAGTCGTGTTTTGTCGCAATTTGTGTGTAAGACAAATACACCAGTAGGGATCACCGTGATGAACAGGGTACTAACTTTCGCTCGATATTTCGGAATCTCGTGTATCTGCTCTCCATACCAGTATGGCAATAATACAGTTGTATAGTGTTGTACATAATTATATTGTTAATGGTGGATGCAAGTTGTACTGTAGAGTAGAGAAGAAGCATTTGTTCTTGACGCATATTTATTTCTATTAAATCCTTCGCATTCACAGAACAAAAACAGGTGATCAATTTTTTTGCTTTATTTTTCATCATAAGTTTTATTGACAAGTGCAAAATAGTATAAAAACATTTCAAAGAGCTAAACTTCTACACAATAATTTAGCATCGTTACATCAAGGCAGTAAGCTTCAGAAATTTCAACATAACATTAACTGAACTAACTTTATAAAAATAATATCTATTCACATAATATTGTACCTCTTATAATGTTTTGACTTTGCCGCTCACATAACTCTCAGGTAAAACAGAGTACTTCAGAAATATAAATCTTAAATATAACAACTGTAACTTGTACATATAATCATTTAAAATACATATATCATTTTTTCTAACAAAATACTAAAACTTCAAAGTGTGCGGAAATAGGAAAATTCTGCTTTGAGAACAATGAAAAAAAACAATACATTAAACTGAGATCTGAAAATCTGATGATGAAGAATGATTATTTACATAGTATGAACATACACCTTCCCAAAGGTATGGTTTCTCTGTCCTATCCTTGCCCAATACTGCATTATCATGCACAATTGGCTTGCCAAGTTAAAACCAATGCAACCTTGAAGTGCACCTCAATCTAATCCTATCTAACCACAATCTAATCCAAACCCAACCCTACATCTCTCACAACCTTTTATCAAAATACATAAAATCTCTTCTCCTTTCTACTCCTAACGTTTCATACACTTCAAAACAATAGAGAAACAATTCAAGTATCTTTCACAAACGGCAACATGATGAAGATGGCCCGATACTTTTAATTGTACCATTTCCGCCAATCAATAATGGGCATGAAGGAATGCACGTGAAATATTGCATAGAACAAGGAGTTATCAAGTTATTTCACAGGGTAAGTATTTATCAAAATAGTAATTAACAATATACTGGATCATATTAAATCTGACCATCTTGTATCTATGTCAGCTTGCTGCTTTCTTATTACTGTTTGTTTATGAATAAAATTACAGCAATTCAAACACGTTTTCAAGGCGAATGTGATGACCCCAAGCAGACATCGGTACAAGTTAGCATGTTAGCATATCAATGAACTAAATCTTAACATACCAACAATTATACTCATCTTCTACATTAGTATTCGTTGTAATACACTTTAAGTAATAGAATTACTGAATTGATATCTATGTCCACAGCATCGTTCTTGAATTGATATTTTAAATCACCTCATCTACAAACTATTGTACAATCATTATAGTCAGCTGATTGAAATCTTTGAAACTGTTGTAAAATTTGTAGTGAACAATGTCTTATTAAAATATTTCTAAACAAGAACTATAGCAATACATCATAATAAATTTAAATTAATTCTAAATTAATCTGATAACCAAATGGATCAACTTGTCTCCATTTCACGTGCTTCCTGTGGCGGTATTTTGTCGTGCAGTTATATTATCTGCAGATACAATCCCCGGAATAAACAGGTGACAGAGCGGCTTAAAATCAATAAACATGAGATTGGGGCCTCACGATATCGAACTTTCCTCCGTCGGCCTGGCGACTCCTGGCATGCACAGGGGCATGTTGTTGTTTTCCTCAACTACCATGTTGAGGGGTCTAAATCCTTCGGGAATAGGTGTAAACTCCTCAGGATGATGTCTGAAGTTGTCTGGCAGAGGTGAGAAACTTGCAGAACTAGAAGAAGGTCCAGGGATAGATGAACAAATCTGTGTAGGATTCATAATATCTGGTTGTGTAGGAGGATTTGCAGGCTTAGGCCCTGTTTGAATGTTATTGCAATTGTTAGGATTTGGAGGACTAGCAGGTTGGTGGAAAGGACACCAGGGAACTCGAACACAATTTTTGAGATATTCTTCCACGATGTGTTTTTCGGCTTCAAGATGACGGACTTTTTCCAATAAAATTTTATGATGGGATTCGAGAGATTCCAAAGTCTGTAAAATAAATATACATTTTCATCATCAGTACAATAAAATCATTATCTAATAATATATTATTAGTTTTATTAAATGTTTACTTTTCTCTAATAAATAATCATCATTATCATCATGATCATCATCATTATCGTTTTTATACATTATTTAATACTGGTCTTTATCAATCTGTCAGCTGACTGAGATGTAATTACAACTGTTAATGGGGGAAAATATAGAATCTAAATAAGTAATAAATAAATAAATAAATGAAACAGTGTGTACCTTTTGTGCTGCAGTACTTTGTTGTCTCCTGCGCTGTCTATAATTCTGGGCAGACAATTTATTTCTCTCCCTTCTTCTCTCTTTCTTCAGTGTAACAGGATCCTGAGAAACAGAAATATATTAAAGTAACGCCAGACAAAATATAACCATGAAAACTTAATTAGGTCCAGAGGGAAACAGTCATTAGTTCAAATCATAGTGCTAATATTCGAATTTCGCGCGCACCTATAGAAATAAGTAAATAGTAATTTAGTTGAGATAAGAATGGCCCGAGTCCTGGTTTTGAATTTAGCTTATTGTCTTGCTGAAAAAATCCATTTGAAGAGCATAATAACTGTTGGATTAATGGTTTTATTTCAATTTACTAAGTTTTATTAATTTGACAATTAAATTGCATGTGAAAAACTATAAATAAACTACAGCTTTTCTCACACTTGTCTATTTATAACCGTTATCTCATTGCTCGTGAACAGCAAATGTCAGATTTAACGATCGTTATCCATACTGCCCATGACCTTGAGCGTTTCTCGCTTAACTGATTTACGCAACATTCCGCAATAAAGCTATATGTAAACTGGGTCTCAATATACACACTTATTGTGATAATGCACCAAATTGTGCATATTTCGACAGAAGATAAACCATTTTTGCAAGTATGATGTAAATACATACATACGTATAAATTTAATTCAACGGGAAATCCCCGCTAGGTGGCGCAGTTTTACACTTAACACCGGCTAAACAGCTGATTCGCAGCTGATCGAAACGGGAGCGACCGAATTTCTAATTGTTGTGTAACTTAAAAAGTACTAACACAGTAACTTCAAATATGGCATTTTCTAATAGATTTCTCATCCGTTTAGCCAAAATAACTTATTCTTCCTCAAATATCATTCAAAACTGAAGAGAAAACGACTATTTGTCATATGCGTCAAAATTATGTCGGTCAATGTATTCGCTATAATTAACCCGTAAGGTTACCTGGTGAAGTGTGTTGTTGTTTTGTATGTCTCTGGCCCTGTTGCAGGCCCGGCTGTCCTCCTCGGAGTCCACACCACTGAAAGAATCATTTGTATCCGTACTGCAATCAATCACAAGAGAAGTTGTCACACATTCAGTTTTCAGAGATTGTTTACTACTTTCATCATCATGAAGTGCTCCGAGTGCCTTCATCGCGGCAAATCGGTCAATCATATCCTCTCCGGAGCTGTGCCGGCTTCTTGGCGTGTTAAATCCCTGGCTAATTACTCGAACCATTTTTCTTAAATTTCCAACTATAACTTTTCACACAAAATAAACCTTTTGGGCTAAAATTCACGAATATTACAAGAGAGTTTCGGTTTAACGTTCTGCACAGTATCGATTCAGTTAGTGTTATGAGACCTCAGTGTTGATCAGCTGTGAAGGGACCATGCGTTTAGAGCGTGATCACTCGAAAACCTAAGGGTTTATATTGGTAAATCGGTAAAGGCTTGCATCAGCCATTCGGGTGGTGGATTTCAAGGACGTAAACGAGCTTTTTATTTTAGTTGATTATTCTTCTAGTATGTTCTTATGTGTACGTGTTTATATACTTGTAGTTTCATCAGAAAGGGTTTTATATGATATACATGACTGATGAAATATTTCCGTATGACTATAATTTCCGTCGGACACGTCAGAGATATTTTAATTACAACGCTTCGCCGAATAACCATTAAATTTTCTTGTTTAGATAGACATTAATTTTCTTCATTAATCAAAATATGTCTGTGCAAAATCTACACAAAAATAATATTTTAATTTGATAACGTATTATTATTGTTATTATTACCGAATGTAATTAAGGTGTTGCTGCAGGTGGAAATCGTTTTTATAGGCTGGAACGAAGCAAATTAAAAAATGAACATTGATTCCTATTGCTGTTAATGTTAAGAATTAGAACGAAACGCATGCTGTTTATTTGCCATTTTTGCACATATGACTGATCTTGCAAAATTATGTCATTATTGTTAGAAATGAAAAATTGAAAGATTTGTTATGCGCTGCAGAGGACAATGTTTTATCACAGCATCTTTTTTGGTTGTTAAGGAGTTCAAATAATTGAGAAAACCTTTTATTGCCTTCGCATATTTTTTGGGGCTATGGATGGCTGGTCTAGTCTTCATTCGCATTTTTATTATATCTTAAGTCATTTGTGACTATTTTATTTTCTGACATCTTTAAATAATTCATTTAGTGATATATTTAAAATATAGTATATTTAATGATATATCTAACTGTAATTTAAGACTTCATTAAATATTTTTCTGATATCAAAAAGAATTATTTGAAGTGATCACAAAATTGAATATTTGATAGCTGTAAATATGAGCACTTTTACATATTTATATCCTAAAATCATAGTACGGCAGCACAAAACTAATGTGATCCTAATACATGATGTTAGTGTGGGAATTCGTCCTTTTAATGATATCGATTTTGGGATATCCAAAAGTAGTGTTGTTTATTATGGATATCAAATATTCATATAACAATATCATAAAAATTAAATTAAAGATGTTTAACTTTAGTAATATCATAATATCACTTAATCAGTCTATTTTATGATAGTCTTAATTATGTTTAATTACTTAGTTATCTACAAATTTGTGTGGGGGTGGGGGGTGGATATCGAAAATCATCTATGGATGTCATAAAATCGAATTAAATATATCATAAAATAAAAAATATTTTATGACATCAAATAACTGAATTTATTACATCATAAAATATTTCTATATATTTACTACACCTATCTGAGTAATATTTATATTGCTGGATGTAATACAGAGAGAGAGAAAATAGATTGAAGCTTACAATTTATAAATTATGACTTTTCATAATTCTATGTTTAAATCCCATTAACAATGCATCTTCGTGTCTTTTACTGTAAAACATTATAAAGTTTGTCCTAAATCTAGATCTTCCAACCATTCCGATTAACCTAATTTTCATAAAAGTATCTACATTGGATTGTTACAATATAACGTATCAGATATTGTTTAGTTTTGGTTCGGATGAGTTCTTTTTGACTTATACATGCTTTCCTACTTTGGTGTATTTCGTACATTAACAGTGAAATAGTTGGTAGGGAAAACATTCATGGTTTATGAGGGTTAATTTTTATGTAAATTTACATGAGCACCACACGATGCCGTCTGTTCTTATTACATTTTTAAGCGAATGCCACTATCTGTATTTACAATATCACCTAGGCAGGGAGCACCATTTACCTGTTTAAACACACGCCCGGCCTCCGTCGGTATTTTGCTACTGACCATCCCAAAGATCCATACATACGCTGCTGTAGAGTCTTAGAGTTGGATATTCACCATTTTTTTTTATTATAAATGGAATTGGAATGTCCCAGACGCGTTTCAGACCCACAGATCCCTTTACAAACGGGTTGCTGGCAGTTCCAAGGTCAGGGTCACCATTTTCAACTTGTATGTCTACCTCATCTGTGTATATTCATGATTATTACACAGGAGACGAAAATAATTAAGCACACTAATGGCAAAAAAAAACCCTCGGTATCAGAAACTATTCATTCTTTTGAATCAAGATGAAAATTCTAAATAGTTGTTGCGACACATTTCACGGCTGAATATCGTATTTAATGATAAAAATAACAACAACAATGATTTAAAGAGATGAAAGTCGAGCTATAAAACACGTGTTGAATTTTTTCAGTCTGTGATGATATTATTTTTATATAACGTATTTCTTTTACAAACGTTAATTATTACACCTTTGTATAGCTAATATTATTTTTAACCTCTGCTTATAAATTTTGTACTCATAAACAATTTTTCGCTGTTTGTCGAAACAATTAGTAAATGTTTAAGAATTGAGGATTTGACCAAATTTACTTTGACAATGATTTATAGTTTCATTTCAATATAAGTTTCATTTCGTCCTTGAAATCTGTTTTCAATTGGCTGCAAACGTGCCAATCAAGGATAGGCCAATGTTAGTTTTATTTCGATTGCTTGTCTGTTTTATCACACCTTTATTCTATTTTACTAGAATGTACCTAGCCAAAATGTTATATAGAATATTTTTATGCCCCTTCGAAGAAGAGGAAGTTCATGTTTTGCTCATTGTCGGTCGGCAGACTATGGTTTCCGCTCAATAACTAGAGTATGCTTGGTCTGACAATAGGCAAACTTCATATGATCATCGCCTGTGGTCAGTATTTGACCCCTAGTGTTTTTTTGTTGTTGTTGTTTTGTTGTTGTTTTGGGGTTTTTGGGGGGAGGGTGGTCAATATTTCAAAGATCAAGGTTACAACGACACAAGACGGAAAATTACTAAAGAACCATTAGGCCTACTGTCTTCGAATTTCATAGGATTATTGCCTTTGGTCAGGGGTTAGCTATATCAAAGGTCAATGTCATAGTGATGTCGGGACTGAATATGAGACAGGACATCATGGGGGCATACGTGTTTTACAAACAACTCTTGTATTGTAATGATTTAGAATTTTATTTTATAATTTTATAATTGAAGAACAAAATAACCGTAATTTGGAAGTACAAATTGATTGATTGTGACTTTGTTTATAAATGTTCAAGTTCAAGTTCAAATTTTATTGCAATTTTCGGCAAATCCTTGCCTTTGGCAATACATACAAAACATAATATATACAACACTTGAAATAAATGAATTTACAGACGTTGATGTAGACTGAGTGGAGTGTTTGTAAGGTAATTTCAGCCGTGCCATGGGAAAACCAACATAGTGGGTGTGCGACCAGCCTGGATCCAGACCAGCCTGCGCATCCGCGCAGTCTGGTCAGGCTCCATGCTGTTCGCTTTTAAAGCCTATTGGAACTGGAGAAACTGTTAGCGAACAGCATGGATCCTGACCAGACTGCGCGGATGCGCAGGCTGGTCTGGATCCATGCTGGTCGCACACCCACTATGTTGGTTTTCCCATGGCACGGCTCATTTGTATATTGAACTCTTTGATCATACAGTCGTAATATTTTGACTGAAACATATTGTTCTGTTTTAATTAAAGCGAAGTAGGCTTATATCATTTCATGCTACAAAAATCATATTTGAGCCGCGCCATGAGAAAAACAACATAGTGGCTTTGTGACCAGCATGGATCTAGAACAGCCTGCGCATCCGCGCAGTCTGGTCAGGATCCGTGCTCTTCGCTTTCAAAGCCTATTGTAATTAGAGAAACTGTTAGCGAACAGCATGGATCCTGACCAGACTGCGCGGATGCTGGTCGCAAAGCCACTATGTTGGTTTCCTCCTGGCGTGGCTCATTTATAATACAAAAGAAACAATTTTAAGTTTCGACATTGGATGACCGAATGTTCAATACATATTAAATTTTTACTGGAACTACAGTTGCACATGCCTACAATGCTATTTGCGATAAGATCCTGTTTAAGCGGGGGCGATTTCTTGTCTTGTGTAAATAATTCAGTGTGACCTCTGAGATTAAATCACAAAATAGCCCTACATAACTATATTACTCTATGACTGACAGTTTCCTGCTTGTAAAACACTCTAAAAATATATATTAGTTATAACATAAAAACAAGAGGGCCATAAAGGCCCTGTATAGCTCACATGACCTATTGACTAAAGATCATCAAGATTAACATTCTGACCAAATTTCATTAAGATATGATTATAAATGTGGAGTGTTACAAGCTTAATATTTGATTTGACGTGGTGACCTAGTTTTTGACTCCATCTGACCCAGATTAAAACTTGGCCTAAAGATCATCAAGATTAATATACTGACCAAGTTTCATTAAGATATGGCCATGAATGTGGCCTCTAGAATGTTAAGTAGCTTTTTCTTTGATTTGACCTGATGACCTAGTTTTTACCCCACCTGACCCAGATTAAAACTTTCATCCAGATTAACATTCTGACCAAGTTCATTAAGATATGGTCATAAATGTGGCCTCTAGTGTGTTAACTAGATTTTCCTTTGATTTGACTTGGTGACCTACTTATTGACCCCACATGACCCAGATTCAAACTTTACCTAAAATCGTCAAGATTAACATTCTGACTGAGTTTCATGAAGGTACAGTCATAAATGTGGCCTCTAGAATATTAACAAGCTTTTCCTTTGATTTGATCTGGTGATCTAGTTTTTGACCCCACATAACCCAGATTCGAACTTGATCTAAAGATCATCAAGATTAACATTCTTACCAAGTTTCATGAAGACACAATCATAAATGTGGCCTCTAGAGTGTTAACAAGCTTTTCCTTAGATTTGACCTGGTGACCTAGTTTTTAACCCCAGATGAGCCAATATCGAAATTGTCCAAGATTTTATTGATAGTAACATTCTGGACAAGTTTCATTAAGATTGGACCAAAATTGTGACCTCTAGAGTGTTAACAAGCTTTTCCTTTGATTTGACCTGGTGACCTAGTTTTTGACCCCAGATGACCCAATATCGAACTTTTCCAAGATTTTATTGAGGGTAATATTCTGACCAAGTTTCATTAAGATTGGGCCAAAATTGTGACCTCTAGAGTGTTAACAGTCAAATTGTTGACGACGGACACAGAGCGATCACAAAAGCTCACCTTGAGCACTTCGTGATCAGGTGAGCTAAAAAGAACTTCAAAATGCATGCATCATAATATTATGTCCTACCCTCAGGAGTTGCGCATTAAATAATGTAGATGGACCTTATGAACAAATCCATAGTGGATACAACAGACAGCATTATAAAAACAGTGAGAGAATGAGAGGATTTCGTGCTCTGATAATAATTAACAACTTATTAACTAGGTGGCCGATAAAAAAGTTCAGTTCATATGCACTCCTCTGCCTGATTTAAAACGTTTGCAACTATATTTGGTATACATTTATCGATTCTTTTGTATATCTTATTCATTATTTTAATCATTATTCATATATCATCATTGTTAAAGCATATTACATAATACACAATGTCATATCCATTAGCTGTATCTACTGCAATCAACCGTTATTGTTGCATCAATCACGTTCTCAGGTAATACCGTAGGTGTTTGTCCTATTTACTGAATATGGTGGAGGTCATTCTGGAAGGTCTTGGTATGAAAATTGAAAACCAGCCTATCTACTGAACGCCAAGCCTTAGTTCCTTGCGATCTCGTTGCTTTCAATGGTCCGTACTTGTCGTAGGCCACTTTGATTTACCTCTAGATTATACTTTCGTCTTACGGTTAACCTTGTCGAGGAATATAATACCTACTTTTATAAAAGAACAAATGTGCACTGTTAAGAAATGCAGGTCATAACAATTGCGATACAATTTTCGTTCCGTCCTTGAAATCTTTTGACGGAAGAAATATAGTATAGTTAAAATAGTCTCTTTGTTTCGTCAGTTATCAATCATCGACATTAGGTTACATTTTGTAACGTTTTATGTATGAACGTTACTATCAATGAGTTTGTTATTGTTTGCTTTATCTGTCGATTTCTGATATTTATAACTGATATACAACTATTTGCTGATTTAATGTACATATAAGTGGTTTTGAATTGTTTTGACTTTCTATAATTAGAACAATGCATTACTTGGACTCTGTTTTGCTACTATTTCTGACCCTTATAATCAAAATCGTACTTTTTCATTACCCCTTTTGAATAGACTCGAACAAACCAACTCTTCTATTATTTTGCTCGGTTAATGTTTTGACTTTTTAATTCGATTCCTTTTACGGCCATATCAAAGTACAAAGAAAAGCTACAATAACAATACTAAATAGAACATACTTATGTTCGTCATAAAATGTTTCACTGTTTTAACAACGTAATGTTCAAAGCAACAATTTATGTAAATAATTACTTTTCCCCTGGATGATGTGTACGTACACAGTGTGCGTCTGGTAATGTAATATGTAGATATTTGAGCGGGTGCATTTTGTCTTTTTACATGTAATTAATTCATAGAAGAAATTCAGCACTGAACAATTCTGATTTATCCGGTCGAACCATACCATTTTTGATAAAATATTTTGGAGGATCCTTTGGAAGCATAGAATCCAACCATGGAAAATTAAAACATATTCGATTTGGTTGAATATGTTTATTGTGGTGGTGGTTGTAATGAAATTTGTAACATCCCTCACACCCCTAGCACCGGCTTCAGCTCAGTTCTGTTTTACAGAAGCATTGAATAAACTCCATGGTCCGAAATTATTTTATAGTTGCCATTTAAAAATCAGTATATGTCCTTAATGTCAGCCATTTTTGTTTCATAGTTATTGTTAAGTTTAAAGTAACACACATTTAGGTGATCTAGCGACTTCCCATCTTCAGTTGGTTGAAGAAAATATCCTAGATGCCCGTTTGGGTGATATTTCAGGCATGAGTGGCCATGAAATCATTCTACCCCACCCCCAGCAAGATTCTGAACAAACAAAAAGCAGTAGATCGATATCTGCTACCTTAACCATTTGGCAACCAAGTAGGGCCTTCTATTCTAAATGTATATTAAGAGTATAGATAAATATCCAGAAGCTAGGTCAGCCGAACGAAAAATATTTCAAAGCCGATTAACCTTATTTCGAGAAAAGTATAAAAGTATCGAAAACGCATACTGCTTATACAGGTGACTTATTGATATTGCTAGGTTCACCCGATAGTAGGCTTATAAAGTTCAATGATCGTGTTTTGTTTGCTATAGGTAGCGTGTTCTTTATATTGGTCACTATCTATTTGTGGCATTTCACTTATCTTCTTACCGGTCGATACAACTGTGTATTCCACTATTTTGCCACTTCCATATTATTCAGTATGACTCATTACTACTGTATTTACTCTCTTTATTGACTTTTTATAGAGCATTGCAAAAAATGTATCTGTACAGGAAAAGTAAAATTTAAAAGACTGAAATTTATTAATTGCATTAATTTGATAAACTAATGTCTTGGATTATATGTGTTTATTTAAACTACGAGACAACAGTATCCAGTTCTGACCAGAAATTGGTTTTTCATGTTTTATATAGAATATTTTTATTTTGTAAAATGAATAAATGCCATGTTCGGTGAAAAAGCAACAATGTGAGATGCATCATAAGAGTTGATATATTATGTTCAGTAGCGGAGAATAGATATACAAAATTCTAGTTCTAGGTCGCATCAAACCCCCGCAGCCAAAAAATACGACAAAGGTAATAAACAGTTATAAAATTATATTCCTAAATTTAAAAGACATTTTAATAGTTCTCAGTAATAGATGGTTAAAATGGAAGACCATTCTATTAAAAAAATTATATAGGACAGTGAAATAGTTTGGAACCCGTTTAAATGTAATATCACATTAAACATATCATTATCTTACCCCCGAATCCAGTTGTAATCTTTATCTATGTTTTACTTCAATGTCGTTGCTTCAAACTTTTCTGTCGGTTTACTTTCAAAAATATGAATTACAATGTGATGATAAAATATCTTGAAATTTCATTAGACGGGATTTTCGTTTTTGCCCTTGAAATCAGAGTTACAGTTTTTTGTCCATATTTCTTTATTTCGTCAGCTGTAAATGACTGAGACCAGGTTACTTTATATATCGTTCTACATACCAAGTATATCATCAATGATAAGTCTTCGCTATGCTATTTTTCATTATTCTTTTTCAAATCCATGCACTCAACCTTCCTCTTTTTAACGCACCGATTTAAAAATGCATATACTATTTGCAATTTGTTTTCAAAACGGTAAACAATAATTAACAGCATATGTTGGGGGGGGGGGGGGGGAAACCGAGGCGGATACATTATTTATATACCTATACAACTTAGGTATCATTTTGAAATATGGCGGTTAATTTATGACAGTTCGTTAAAAGGTAA
This sequence comes from Mercenaria mercenaria, assembly GCF_021730395.1. NCBI lineage: Eukaryota > Metazoa > Mollusca > Bivalvia > Venerida > Veneridae > Mercenaria > Mercenaria mercenaria. The sequence goes on along the minus strand of NC_069361.1, from coordinate 14,764,302 downwards.
CGTCGGCATGTGCGCGGTTTATGTAACAAATTTCACTGCGCGTCATAAGTTTTGTTGTGAACGAAACATTGTACGCAACAGAACGAAACATTTAAGTTTTCCATGGCGCACATTCCTTCAAACAAAATTCATGTTTGCGTTTTTGCATGCTAGCCAGTATGAAATAAATCGTTTTGTATTTTCGCAGCAATATAAGCCGCGTGCACGCGAAACATTTGCTTTCGTTTCTGCACACGCGCCAAAGCACCAACACCAAAATTTTTGCACGAAATAAAATGTTTCATTCTATTGCTGTGGCGCGCTGACAGTATCATTTTTCACACAGGTGCGCGCTTCGTGACGACACAAAGAAACTTTCAGCTTCTTACTTCTGCTCGTGCCGGGACGAAAAACGAAATATGATACATAAGCAGCACTAAAGCCCTCTACAGACGGTAGGTTTTTGTTGTACAACACTAATTATCTCAAAGATGTACAATTTTGAAATTGTACATTTTTCACATACAGACAGTATTCCATTCCCATATAGATCACAGAGATTTACCTAGTAAACATAGTGCATCATGTACTGAAAAGAATGTAACTATTAATAATAAAAAATAATATTCACCTTTTTATGTCCCATGAATTTGATTACGCATGACACAAATGAGCCACGCCATGAGAAAACCAACATAGTGGCTTTGCGACCAGCATGGATGCAGACCAGCCTGTGCATCCGCGCAGTCTGGTCAGGATCATTGATGTTTGCTTTCAAAGCCTACTGCAATTAGAGAAACCGTTAGCGAACAGCATGGACCAGACTGCGCGGATGCTGGTCGGAAACGCACTATGTTGGTTTTCGCATGGCGCGGCTCAAATCATTTAACTTTTCAGTGTCATCTTTTTTCCATTATGCATTAGAGGCCATTTTATATTCAGATTGTTTTTATTTTTTGGGCAATGATTTCTGGAATTTCGTTCACTTGCCTCTTATCAACTAATTATTTACCAATTTGTTGCTTGTCAACGTGGGTGGTACGTAAGGCAAAACTTACGAAATAGAACATGTCCTAATCTGTAAGTCAAGACAAGATTTACGAAATCAAGGAATAGCATCATACACACGATAATATTTGGCTGTACATCTTGAATTTAATTGGTGTTGTACAACAAAAACCTACCGTCTGTAGAGGGCTTAACGCCAATGCAACATAACAAAAGGCTTCTTTGGTCGACACATACTGCTGCTTCTTAATTAAGAAACGTTTTGTATGATATAAAATTATTATTTTTTTTATTATTTTTTTTGTTGGGTTTAACGTCGCACCGACACAGTTTAAGGTCATATGGCGACTTTCCAGCTTTGATGGTGGAGGACGACCCCAGGTGCCCCTCCGTGCATTGTTTCATCAGGAGCGGGCACCTGGGTAGAACCACCTGGGTAAAACCTTCCGTAGGCCAGCTGGATGGCTTCCTCACATGAAGAATTCAACGCCCCGATTGAGGCTCGAACCCACATCGATGTGGGGCAAGTGATTTGAAGTCAGCGACCTTAACCACTCGGTCACGGAGGCCCGATATAAAATTATAACACCTCATCATAGAATGAGTCGGCATGAAACAATTGCGGCTGCGAATCGTGTAATTCAGTAATTATCAAGCTTTCCTTGCTTTATAATCATTCAAATCTCGCAGTGTTATAAAAAATGATTGTTTTGTATTATAGATAAAATTAATGTGCAGCATGAAAAGCAGTCAAAAGGGACTATATCTTTTTATAAATATTTAAATGAAATTAAACACACTTATTTAAAGAGATAGTGTGCATTAAGGGAGATATTGAACGGTTTTCCATACGTGAGATCCGCGTATTACAAATAATTACAAAAAAAGAGAGAAAATTTATACGAACAAATCACCACCACAATACACCAGACCAATTACGACAAAGCGCCTAGCAATACAGATTTCGCAACAAATCCACACAAACTCAGTAAAGGTTTTATTTATATACATGCCAAAAGTGCACAAAATCATTTATACAATGTCTTTGTCAGGCAATCTGAAACTTGTTTATTTAAATAGTAGATTTATAGATAGCAGATTTCTTGTTGCATAACAATATTACAATCATATTTACATATAAAACATTACTATAAAATACTGACACTGGCCAAACATTGCACTCTTAAGCAAGTTAAGTTAAAAGTATTTTAATCAAGTTATCACAGATACATCAATCCAGTCCAAAGAACAAGGTCAATAATGGCGGCACATTAAGAAAATTTACAAACTGAAGCAATGAGTTTAGGGCTGCATTGATAGAACTATAAAACATTATAAGAAAATCTCTAAGACTAAATACATGTAATTATTGATCTGAACTATACAATCCCTGGAAATATTTTTTTACCTCAATTTTAAATTGATGATACCTTTTATGGGATTATATGACTTCTAGAAGGTTATTCGATACATTTATACTTTTATAGTAAAATGTTGCTGTTGATGTAGAATTCACAATAGGTACAAAGAAATTGAAAGCACTTTTTCTGGTCTTGTATGAATGCAGATCAGCAACCCTATTAAAATTTTCTGACAGATATGATGGACATTTTCCATGCACAATATTGTGAACATGGTTCAGACTTAACTGTTTAACTCTGTGCTCAATCTAAAGAATGCCTAATGTCTTAAAATCTTAACTTAAAAGAGACGTTCTAGGCGAATAATTTAAAATAAATCTGAAAACTTTATTCTGGGTTGTTTGCAGCCTAGTTCTGAGCTTCTTATTAATACCATTAGTTTAAACAATATTTTTATTATTTTTTAAGCAACATACACATAGCATGTACAAAAAATGTTTACATGTCAAATACATGGATTGGAAAACAAGCTGATAGCTTATGTAAATTCCTTTCCAAAAAGGATTAATACCATTGTACCATGCTGAACAGGCATAATCAAACTGACATTGAATTAATGAATTACATAATGTTTTTCTCATACTTTAATTTAACACTTTGCTTTGTCTATAAAGAAATTTCAATCTACAGTTTACTTTCTTTATTTGTTTGCCCTTTGGTAATAGTGATATCACTAACTTCAGATTGTAATGAGTTTAATGCTTTTTCAAGCAACTCAACTTACAATGTTAAAAATATCCCGAATGACTTTTTAATGAAAGAAGACATTATTGCAGAGCTACACTCTATCATTTTTTCATTGGAATCTAGTTACAAGATCAAACAGATATTGACAATGCCTATCAAAATATTTGCTTGTCTGTTAAAAAGGAAATGGAAAAAGAGTTACCAAAACAAAAGATTCATACTTTAGAATCTTCCCGTAATAAAAAGAAAAAAAATCGGCAAACAGTGGTGGTCTGAGAATCTGACTAAGAAATGGAATGAGGTTTGTAGAATAGAAAAAGAATATCTGAAATGTACAGATATCCATCGGAAAAAAAGGTTAAGGCAGGCTTATTTACAATGCAGAAAAGAATTTAATAAACAGGTACAAAAATCAAAACGATTATATTGGTTTCACACACAAAATGAACTTTTAAAAAATGTACAAGTGGCGCCAGAAAAATTTTGGAAAACCATTGGAAAAATAGGGGTCTCCTCAAAAAAGAAAAATAGTATTCCTATGCAGGTTTTTGATCATAATGGTCAGATTTTAGATGATAAGTTGTCTGTACTGAATAAATGGCAAACTAGTTTTTCTATTTTGTACAATGTGCAAAATGCTGACGACAATATTGAAACTCAAGAGGAGGAGGATGCACCCCCCTCAGCTATGTCACTTCCTCTGAATGAAGAAATTACTATATTTGAGGTTAGAAAAGCAGTTGAACAAGCAAAATTGGGTAAGGCATGTGGTGAGGACTGTCTTCCATATCAAGTTTTTAAAAATGACACCTCTATTTCATACCTGCATATTCTATTTAATGTTTGTTTTAGAACAAGCCTAATACCAACAAGCTGGGGAAGATGTATCATTAACCCTATTCCAAAATCCTCTGCATTAAATGTAAGAGATCTTATGTCATATAGAGGAATTTCTCTTGCATCAACTATGTACAAATTATACAGTTATGTTATAAGTCAAAGGTTATCTCGATGGGCTGAATCAAACAATATTTTAGTAGATGAACAAAATGGATTCAGAAAGGACCGAAGTACATTAGATCACCTATCAACTCTAACTAATCTTGTTGAAACTAGGCTTAAATATAAACTTCAGACATTTTCAGCTTTTATCGATTTTAAAAAAGCCTACGATTCAGTACGTCGAGATATTCTTTGGAAAAAATTAAAACATATGGGAATAAATGGTAAAATGTATAAAGCCATTAAGTCACTCTACAATAATGTATCATCGTGTGTGAGAATAAATAAGATGTATACAGATTGGTTTGATGTTAAGTCTGGATTAAGACAAGGTTGTGGTCTGTCGCCTATTCTTTTTAACTTTTTTATCAATGATATGGCATTGAAATTGAAGGCATTAGACCTAGGTATTGAAGTAGAAAATGGTGATAAGGTATGTATTTTGTTATATGCAGATGACGTTGTTTTAGTAGCAGAAAATGAAAAAGATTTACAAATGATGTTAGATCATCTTTATGAATGGATAACAAATAATGGGTTAAGTATTAACGTTACAGAAAGTAATATTGTTCACTTTAGGACAAGGAGTGTTGAAAGAACTAATTTCAATTTCATGTGTGGGGAAACATCATTGAATATTGTTGATAAATATGTTTATCTGGGTTTAACTTTGGATGAATTCTTAAATTATAATACAACGGCCAAGTTTGTGGCACAGTCTGCCAGTAGAGCACTAGGATTGCTGACCGCCAAATACAAGTTAGTTGGTGGAATGCCTTACAATGTGTTTTCTAAACTGTTCGACTCTTTAGTTTGGTCTGTAATTGCCTATGGCACTGCCATTTGGGGTACACGCCAATTTCCATGTATAGATGCTATTCAAAATAGAGCAATGTGTTTATTTTTAGGAGTATCAAAATACACCCCTTCAGCTGCTTTAATTGGGGATATGGGTTGGCAACCAATAACAATAAGACAGTTGTCATCAATTACTAATTTATGGGTCAGACTTTGTAAAATGTCAGCTACTAGGATAAACCATAGAATATTTTTTTATACTTTTCATGCAAGTAGTAATAGATGTAAGAATTGGTGTTACAGAGTCAAACTATGGTATCAAAAAGTCAAATGCAATGAATTATGTACGCTAAACTTGGTAGCATCTAAACAAAGCATTGTTGAAAAGGTAAAGAAAACTGCAATAGAAGAATTTGTTAAAGACTGGAAAAATAAAGTAAACTCAGATATTGGAAGTAGTAATGTTGGTGGAAGTAAACTGAGAACATATAAACTTTTTAAAACTGAATTTAAGGTCGAAGAATATTGTAAAAAGATTATGTCTAGGACACATAGATCTGCTCTAGCAAAATCGAAACTGGCAGATATGAAAGGCTCCAGTTGCATGAACGATTGTGTCCATTCTGTATTAACAAGGTTGAATCTGAATTTCACGTAATCATGGAATGTCAGTTATATGATGACTTAAGAATTAGTTTATTTAATAACATATGTTCATCAAATGAAAGTTTTTCAAAGTTGTCTAACTCTGACCAATTTCAGTACTTGTTTTCTAGTCAAAATCATATTCGTATACTAGCCAAAACCTGCTTAAATATTTTAAGACAAAGATATGAACACTGATATATTTAGTAGATAGGTTGGTTTTAAACTGTTTAGATTTAATATGTACATATTGCTAAACATGTTTATAAATACAATATTTAGTTTTTACGTCTGTCTAGAGACAATTATTAATCTTTTATTGTAGATGAAATCATTTCTTAATTATGTGTAAATTTTTAAAAAAGAAATAACCATTCACAGGTTTTAGTTTTATGTAAATTTCAGGCGTAGCTACACTTAGAAAATTATTATTATTCCTGAATAATGATTGTCTCTAAACTTTTAGTTTTGTACATTTGTGTCAAGATGGGGTGTAAGACTTGTTATTTTACATGGTAAATAGTCTCTTATAATTCAATTATTGAATGACATTGTACTTTTATGATAGGAATTGTATAAAATGTATATTGTAATGTTGTACAATGACGAGACTTTAATAAACGAATAAACTAATAAACTTCTTTATAATGTCATTTATACAAGTTTCACCAGAAAGATCGCTGTCTAATACATTAATACATGTCCTAAATACTTTACAGATTTTTGAGACTTAATTATTTTATCATAACAATTTACATTAAATTCATCTACCTTCTTTAGTTTTCCTTTGCTACCAAATAAAATACATTCTGTTTTCCCAAGATGTAAAGACAATTTATATCTACAAGCCATTTGCTACATGATTTCAATTCCTAATTTACACTTGATACTTGATATATTTCTATGTGAGTAGATGACAGCACTGGCATCAGCATATAATAAAAGTTTACAATCATCTTTGCTAATGCTAAAAGGCATTTCATTGACATTGCATAAAACATATAAGGGGTCCCAAAATACTACCTTGGGGAACACCACAGATATTATTTTCTTGACTAGAAAAAGTATCATTTTAACATGTATTATTTGTTTTCTGTTAGACAGATAAGACTCGAACCATTCTACGGACTCTACGCCCATTGCTTTTAATTTACTACAGAGAATTTTATGATCTACATGATCAAAAGCTTTTTGTAGGCCCAAAAATACCATCCCTACATGTATAGAGCCCTTTTGAGGTCTGTGACCTGATATGATCTGTAAGATGTATAAATAAAATCTGAAAAGAAAATCCCTCGGAAGCACCGAGAACAATGCAAACAGTGAAAATTGCAGACTCGGTTTGATTGAGTCTGTTCATAAGCAGTAATGGAAAATGCAACACTGCTCACGCCCCCTAGCACCGGCTTAAGCAGTATTCAATCTTCAAATCTAAATGAGTTGAAATCAATGATAACGAAGGACCAAAAAATATAACAAATATAACACTGAGATGAAGTCTGGGCGACTTTTTACGGCCGCCACACAGCAATTAACACCCGCTGTTGTGAAGTAAATATAATCTGAAAAGTAGATCCCTCGGAAGCACCGAGAACAATGCAAACAGTGAAAATTGCAGACTCGGTTTGATTGAGTCTGTTCATGAGCAGTAATGGAAAATGCAACACTGCTCACGCCCCCTAGCATCTTCAGATCTAAATGAGTTTAAATCAATGATCCCGAAGGACCAGAAAATATAACAACACTGAGATGGCATGAGTCCGTAGAACAGTTGTGTCGGAAACCAAACTAAAAATCGTATAAAAGCATATTTTTAGTTAAAAATGTTTCAAGTTGATGCTCTATCTAAAACTTTAGACACAATACATAAAATGCTTACAGGTCTATAATTGCCAACGTAAGATCTACAGTTTTTCTTGTTCAAAGGTTTTACTCTTTCAGATTCTAGCTCATCTGGAACTTCACGGTCTACTATTGACATGTTTATAATGAAACTTACCGGAAACACCATCTCTGGTGAATCTGGCTGGTACATTATACAGGGACATTAATGAAAATACAGAAAGCTGTGTGTTTGTTCTAGTTACCTCCCTTCCATTGCAAAATGAAATCCGTCCAGTATCTAGACCTACGACAAAAACGAAAATGTTGCAGGCTCGTTTTGATTGCCTGTTCATGGACGGTAGTAGAAATGCATGTTACCATTCACGCTTTCTAGCCACGAGTTGAGCAGAACTCAACATTTACACATGCTACAAGTACAAAAATAAGAACTTAGAGACATCCACAGATGTGTTCATACGGCAGGTTGTCACCATAAGCAGCACTGGCAATTCATCCAGAATTGATTCCAATAGCGAGAACGATTTACAAGCAAGTATAATCGCTATCCTTATCTACGGTACCTGTCGTCCGACTAATTTGATTAAACCATAATTGCTCCGATAGTTCTAGGAGAGGCAGTAAACAAAACGGATAATATTTTATTAGAAATGATATTATTGTAACAGTGATACTTCACCAAACATTTAAAGGTTGCTTAATCCGGACGTGGCTTGGCGGACAGGTTCCCCTGTATTATCATGTAGAAAACTTTAAAAATACATTATCTTCGGAATGATATAGTTCCAGTTACCGATAAAAGTGCTGTGTGTTTTGACGCCACTAATAGTCAAACTATATATTTTCTTCACTGCTGTATATGTCTGGCTTTCTTACTGTGGCGGCCGTAGAAAGGCTCCCCATGTTTAGATTTAGTGTTGTTATATTTTCTAGCCCCTTTGCATCATAGAATCCATTCAATACCAGTGTAATAATTCCGCTTTACCCGGTGGTAGGTGGCGTGAGGGTGATGTACTTTCCATTACCTCTCATGAAGAGTCAAACCTTCGCTGATTGCATGCTATACACCAAAAGGATCGTCTAATATATTTTATTAACTAACACAACAGCAATCAGATTCTGTAAGTGTCTTATGGTGGCCGTAAAAAGTCTCCACGTACATGGATTCGGTAGTGTTACATTTTCTGGTTCTTTTGCTCAACACGACAAAAATGAAAATGTTGCAGACTCGGGTTGACTGAGCCTGTTCATGGACGGTAGTCACGCAACCTAGCCTTACTTATTAGGCTTATGTGGGATGACTTATTTTATGATCTGTCATCCCTCTAATACCCAAGTCACACATACGGCGCGGATAGCTACGTCTGGCCACGGATAGAAACATAGTAATCCGTATCGATCCGTACCTGAGCTGTACGGACTTGTGACAAAGGATTACTACTTTAAGGTACGACTCAGGTACGGCTCAGGTACGGATCGATACGGATTACTACGTTTCTGTCCGTGGCTAGACGTAGCTATCCGCGCCGTAAGTGTGACAGGGGTATAAGGAGAACAGGACAGCGACAGTCAAACGAGGTCCCAAAACGGCCTATTATTTGGACTACATGCTACCGTCCACGCCCTCTAGCCCCGGGTTGACTAGATTTCAACATAAACACATGTTACAAGTACCAAAACAATTTAGAGACACCCGCAGATAATTCCATGAAGAGCGGCGTGTGAGCCCCAGTTAAATGGAATTGCCCTAAACGAGAAAACAATGAAGTCCATTCAATATATCTAGGAAATAGAATTTCGCTTTAAGCCGGTGCTAGGGGACGTGAGGAGTGCTGCACTTTCCATTTCCCCTTGTGAACAGGCCAGATAAAACGTTTGCAATTATTTTGCTTGGTCCAAAGAGTATATCAGGTTTATTTCACGTTTATATACTAATCTCTGCGGTCATCAGAAAATACGAATAGCATCAGTTAAGTTATGATAGACCCATGTGACACCATAAAACTGCAACTTTCGCAGATATTCGCTTTACGGGAATGTTCCCGCGTATGATCTCATTTGAATAAACCCTGTGAATATTCATTGATAACCATGTGATTCATCTCCACATGATTGTGAGTGCGCATGCTCACCTGATCTTTAAAACGGGAATTCCCCGTATCTAAAAATGGACACAAATACGAGAATGTTCGCTGTGACTTAGCACATTTGATATATAAGCGAAAATCGACGGGCACTTCAAATACACTGTTATATTGTTATTTAAGCCTTTATTTCGCAAGCTGTTTGGTCAAATAATCCGTGCAAAAATGAAGAAGTTACTGTTATTTTTAAAAGTTTTATTAGATTCAACCACTAACAAAACAATATACAATATCAAAATGTCATATCTTAATAACAAACAAACAATATCAAAAAGTAGAAAAACTGTCAGATTTGTACGTTTAATGATACCGGGTGATGTAATGCAACAAATGGTCTTGTTAATATGCCTATGTGTGCTGCCTATAAATACATAATTATGTCGTAGTAAGACTTCAACATGAAGGACAACAAAAATACAAGCGCTTTAGCTCGCTTTTCACAGGTGAGATGAAAAAAATGTATCTTCGTATGCATCAAAGGATGTAAGAAGTTGTTGGTTCATTATTTCAAAGTATATACGGGGAAATTATGCAAACAAATTCTACAAATGACCACTTTCACAACATACCCACTTCACACAGTTTCAGCTCATTTTTTCTCCCAAATTGTGTGATACTGGCAACTATCATACAATCTATAAATGACGATGAATACTTCAATCAAGACATATACGACCTATGCTTCCATGAGCTGTCTTGAATATTCATAATGTTTATTGTGAGAAATGGCGACTGTGTCATGAAAAGAAAATGTATACAACGTTTTCAACCCTTTAAATACATACACGTTTATTTTGCCATTTATATTCGTCTAAAATATTTGCCATCTTTACGCTCAATTAAACATACCAAGGTTAAATAAAACATTTTATTACAGAAAAAAGTACAGCAAGATCAGATGTAGTAAACTTATAAAACTATACCAGAAGAATGTAAAACAAACTATTTAACTTCTGTATTTTCTCTGGTGAAGCCTGCACCAGTAGCTGAAGCAGATTCAGTAACTTGAAAATGGACTAGAAATGAGACTCAGAAAGACTTCTCATAAATAAAATAATTTTCATAGCTTATAAAATACATAGCCGTTTACATGCCGGAAAGTAAGTGATATCTACCTATACAAGTGGTCAAAACTTCTAGGTTATCTTTGACACTTGTGAACAATTGTAACTGACCCTAAAAATGTAACTCTGAGAAAATTATTGTAATGAATTTCTTTTAAAAAAATGAAAGTAAAGTAAAATCTCTTCTTACGTGAATATGAATATGAATACGAATACATATCAAAATACATAAAGAATGTCGCTTTTATTCGATCCATTCATAAAATAGCTTAACATTAAATAAAGATAACAATCCTATTTAAACAAAACACCCACGGTTTGACCTCGACAGGATTGGTCTATATCTCTTTCACTGAACGCATTCTGTATAACCTTCATATTTGCTACATAAGCAGATAACTCAAAACATTTAATTCGTAATGAATTTTTGGCAATATTTTTACTTTCATGTTATAAAACAGTACACATACACAGTCTTTAACTGTTTCAACAATTTATACTTCAACATGCAATATATTTTACATACAGAGATATTCAATGAATGTCCCTGATAAATCTATCATTTTGTAAAACACTATACAATGCAATAGGCACAACTGTTGTGCAACCAGCAAAATGTTTATACTGTTTTATACATGTGATAAAATGCATTTGTTTAATATACAACCTCTAATATCAGCAAACCTCAATGTATTTTTTTTCTGTGCACTTGCAGCACTTTTCATGTTTTTATATAAACATGTTTTCTCTCGTGTTTCTCTACATCAAGCAGAGCGTCATCAGCACAATTATGTGCAATTTGCCTAAGCAAAACTACACAGTTTAATTTGTGAGACCTTAGTTGGGTCTTCAAACTTCAAGGACCAGAAATATAGCCTACAGTATTGACTGATCTAGACCTTTAAGTCTGAAACTCTAACATTCACAGGATTTCGGAGTATATCCTGAAAAGACACTGAAACAAGTCAAGTGATATCACCAGCAGTTAGTGTCATGTCGGGGAGACTGTTCCATGATCAGAGTTCAGGAAATCCATCAAAAGTTAGCAGATTTAGCCCGGAATTTGGGACACACGGCTTTGTGAACATTTATCATTTCTAACAGTGTTTCACGTTCATCTAAAAGTTTCTGAATTTCCGTCTTGTACTGATTCTGGCGTTTCATTAGAACCTTTGTTTCCTGTAATTAGAAGATACAGAAACTATGAATCTTGATAAGAAATATACAATCTTTGTTATATGTATTGTAAATTCCATTGTTTAAAAAAGACCATAGTTTATACATATTTATTTTTCAGATCCAGTGCTATTGAATTCAATTAGACTTGGTGTTTAGCACATGCAGTTAATAGGTACTTACAGCTTCTAATTTATCGCCCAGTATTCGTTTCTTTTCTCTACATTTCTGAGCAGCTAGTTTGTTTCTTTCTCGTTTTTCTATTCTTCTTATTTCTTCTTCCTCTGTCAGCTGTAATATAGATAACATTCTTCATTGTAAATGGGCTAAATATTCGATTCATGTTGTGATGTTTAACTACACAAAAAAGTATTACGGAATGAAAAATATACTTTGTTATAAAACACGTCTACACGGAAATTAATAATACTAGGTAAGGTTCTTAAATGGTGTTTTGAATGGTCCTTGTCTACAGTGGATATGTCATTCTTAAAGCAGACATACAAAAATTCTGAGTACCTGTTCTGGAGCTGGTGGAACAAATTCAACTTTCAGATCTTCTTTCCCTTCCCTTTGTCGTTTACTTCTGATTGCAAACTTCAGCTCCTCTTTGACAAATGAAGGTACATTGCTGGAGTTAGAGTCCAGTGATGAGGCAGTGTCGGGTGTTGGGGGCATGGTAGAGATTGAAGATGATGTAGGACTAAAAGGTGTGGAGGAAACCCGAGTTGCAGAATAGGACTCCGTGTCAGAAGTGTCTTCTGTGAATGTCACGTCGTTAATGTCGCTCACTTCCGTAAGGAAACCAAGGTCTATTGTGGAAAATTGGTCTGTACCAGGTTCCGGAAATTGGAATATAAACTGATTACTTGACTTGTCTGGCACATCTAAGGTAGTTAAGATTGTACTACTGGTACTTGGAGTTTCCTGTGGTATTTCAACAGTCTCGGCAACAACCTCTACAACTTGACAGCCATCGTCTGTGTAAAGTAATGCACACGATTTAGTACAGACTAATAATGTTGTTGTAAGATACAGTGCATTGAAAATACATGTATTTAACGATTCTGTATGTTAAACATAAAAGTGTTATTCAAAAAAAGGTAAAGTTTGACAAAACATTTCTTTGTAAAATTGCTTACCACCAAGTATGTCCATGTCTGGGATAAGGGTTGCCTCGTCGTTTGGGTCTATGATGTCAAGTATATCAGTGTCTAATTGCTGATCTCTCTCTAAATGAGGTGCGAAGAAACTAAGATCCCCGTCAGGGGTAATAACACCATTGGCCTTGTTCCCCAGCAAAATCTCAAGGAGGTCTGTCTGTCCGTGCATTACCATAGTGATATCTGCAAGTATAATTAAGATAAAATTATTAATTTTCAACCTAAATGTTGTCACGTATTGCATTACTGTTATGTACAGAACTTGATTCATCTGGTCAAAGAAGTATAAAATACATTTATTCTTATAGCTCTTTGATCTGGTCTGGATAGCTTTATAGTTTATACACTATACGTCATATTAATCTGTGTCATATTTACTAAAATCTTAGTGTTTCTGTCAGCGGCAAAATTAATTAAATGATGGAAATATTTATCTTGTTGCTATGAAACTATTCTTATAATACGACCTAAATCATAAATACAAGTACTTTATCTTCTGTTGTATAAAGGTGGTAATATTGATTTCAGATATAGGTCGTCTCTATTATTTGTAAAGTAAATATTTGTAAACAATAATTGATTTAAATAACAACCTTGATATCATGTTATTAAGTATTAAAATAATTATTTAAGGTACATGTACTTGTAAATAAAACTTATATCGGATGTTTTATCAACCTAAATGAATTTTACGCCAGATAATGCCGCCGCTTTCACCCGTGTAACAGGACCGCTCCCAACCTAAAACTGCCAAGCATATTTAACAAACTCCGCCTATATGATGTCATTCGCGCATGCGCTATCGTTCCAATCTGAGGGGATTTCCAATTTACTATGCTCGACCGACCGCAACCACATTCCACAACCGCAAAATATGCAAGTCTGCTAGAATTTGTTTTCATTTTTTCTGCGAAAAAAAAAAAACGAAACAAAAAAGCTTTAAAGCGTTAATTTGTTTTGTCTGTGCTTAAAAAATATTACTATAAATGTTTATCCTACATTTTAACATAGGAGGGGTTAAGCAGCAAAGATATAGTACATCCGTTCTTTTGTGCTGAAACTTTATCAAATATAAAATCAGTGGTGTGATCCTTGAATTTCGTAATAACGAAAACAAAAAATGCGATACTGGGAAAAGGCGACAATTAAACCGATCAATTTTGTGTTAAAATAAGATATAATTTCTTAGTCTTTCGTATACATATAAATAGTAGAGTGCATGTATAAAATAACAAATATAATTTCGAAGGTAAATATGAAAATAAATCGTTATACCTTTCTTTGTCAGCTACTCAAAATAATGTTTAACAATCCACAAATTAACTAGAGATCTCGATAAAACTACAAGCACACATTCACAACCGAGTCAAAACGTTTACTAAGCGTTGTGAAATTTTGGTTTATTTATATGCGACCTGGATTATTCTAAATATAGCACAGATCACATGACAATAATACCGGCTTATGAATATTTAAATCGCGCGCACCGGCTGATTTGCATATATTGGCCACGTTATCCTTATTTATTGCATCAGTTCTGTAGAAAAACCAGGTTTAAGATTTGCAATGCACATAATATATAAACAGCATACTACATAGAAATTTCTGCTTGATTAATGAAGTACAAGTAATGTATGTGAAGAAATAGTCATATCTGCCGGTGGTCACATGGTTAAACACTCAAACATAATGTAAACATTGAAGACGCGTTTCTGGCCACGGTGGCAATAGATATCGATGAATCATTAACTGTTTAGATTACGCGGGAAATTATATATCACATGGAACGTACCAGAATAAATGAACTCCGAGAAGCCTATTCTACTTTAACAGAGCTTGTACCATTTCCAGTGTGACTCGGGAAACTTGCATATTGTAATAAATTTATCTTTTTTTGTGATCGCTACTGCTTGACCATCTTTTTTTATCACTGGAAGAGGTTTCAAATGTTAGAGGGATAGAGTTCTAAGTCATTTATGTTTTTTCTAATTATGATATTTCAAAAGAGAAGTACTATTAAATAATATTCATAATCAATACGACAATAATTACTGAAGATACGTGTCTTCTAAACTTTAAGTGCTGCTATGCAACGCAATATTTGTGCATGGTTTCAACGTACACGTTGTTTTAATATTTTTAATGTTGTACATATATTCATACTTTCAGTCTACTTGAGTATACAAAAATGTACCTGTTTATGAAATGGCCAAGAAGACTTGTAACTCTATAGTAAAGTTACTTTTTGAGTACCTGTAGCAGTAAACATTAAATAACACTGAGAAAGCGCAGTGATCGGCGTTTTGAGACAAAAAAGTATCTTATAATTGTTTTTTTTTTATGAGACAATACATGTACATTAATTTTATGCACTATCTAGTTCTAGGGAACTGTCCCATTTAGTTTGTTTGGACTTTGTTTGTTAATCTGCTATACTGTTTCAATATTTGTTTATGATAGAGCATTTTACTTACCCTTTACCATGCTGGACACAATTGGTTCTGCCTTTTCGACCAGTGTAGATCATGATCAGCCTGCACGGATGCAGGCTGATCATGATCTGCACTGTTTGCCATTCAGTTAGTATCTTTTTGGTAAGCACCCTTTTTAACAGTTAATGGTACTGTCCAAATTGAAAGATAAAGACAAGTTCATTATAGTACTTTAGCATGGTAAGGGTTAACATTTCACAACTAAAACTATGTATTTATTATTATCATTATTATTATTATTATTATACGATTTCACCTATGATGTTTATCTTTCCCATCACGTATCAATAACATTTAAAAATTGATCTTACCATATTCTAATCTAGTTATTTCACCTTTTCGAACGTGTTTATAAATGTTTTACTACAGCGCGTTACAACTAAAGCCAGTATTGACATAAACTACGTATTCCGGGTATTTAAATACCGACCTATATATGTAGAACGTAGTGGAACGATCTGACGAATGTACATTTATAAACACTATTAGAATAATATAAACCGCTTCACATGACCCTTACGTGAAGCCCGGATAGGCATAAATCCAATATATGACACCTTTATGCAAATTAGTTTATTAATCATCAACGAGTCATCAATTATTTAAAAACTATCCCCTACAAACAAAATCATTTTTCTACATTTCAATTAATTTTACCAAAAATATGAATTATTACCATCATAGGTGATTCAACTGTAGTCAAAATATTTCCGTCTTTCCAATTGTTAATAACATAGTTAATGAATAATAAATTTGCATGCAATAAATGTAAGTTTACATTCACTATGCAACTTTTTATTGAAAAAGCTGACTGATACGTATAAACTACTTTATTTGTATTCGGCAGGTATGCAAATACTTGATAATCCTGAAACATATCACCTTGAACTGTCTATGGCGTGAGCTTCCACATGGTCATCTGACAAAATGAGTCATTCAGAGGAATTAACCTGAATTAGCAGCTGGTCGGTCTACTGTGGAACCGAAATATCCTCATATAATTATACGCTACAAATTCAAGAAGCGGAAATATGACAAACTGGAGAACAACAAATGGACATTTATAGTAATATACGTAATGATCATCCTGGACCACTTTGATAATACCTTCACTTTACATAAGCTAAATTTCTTTCAACAGAAACTGAACGAATTGATATAGACTCACGCACAGACGAATGCGAATGAACTTAAAGAGACTAACGGACAGACGGACAATTGAAAGAGTACCCATGCGAATAACCTTACAGAGACTCATGGAAAGTGTATCACTACTGTTGAACAAGAAATATCTTTAAAAATGGTGGTCGGCGAATTGTAATAAGGAAAGAAGTTAATGAATTTTTCATCTAACATTCATCTTTCATCTAACATTTTTCAAATTGCAAAACTAAACACAGCACTTTAACAATTTAAATGGTTCTCTTTTAATTTTTCGCAAAGGTTTCGTAGGGTTGCACTTTTGTTTCGTTTATCCTTAGACGAATAATTACAGCAGTAGTTTGATGAAGATTCATGAAGCGGTTCATGAGAAGAGGTCATTAAACGTGTTTATATTTTTAGCTAAATTGGTCCCTATCCCCATTTGTAACAAAATAGCAGGAGACCTTACGATATTGTTACACATCGAGTTTGATAAAAATCCATTACATTTTAGTGGTTAATGCGAAGAAAGGCATATCTACTTTTAGCTATAGCAAGGGCGTAGGAGCTGGGGCGGCAGGGGCGGCGCCCGCCGCCCCAATATTTCGAGGAGCGGCGAAATGCCGAACTCGTAAATTTTTAAAAAGGCTAGAAAATATATAATTGAAAAAAAAAACACAGCGGTCTTCCATTTATCATGAAGTGCATCGGCGACTGATATGTACACAGAATCTTGTCATATCACTGACACCTTGCTAGATCACCTTGGTGACGGGGTATTGTACAAAATCGATAATCCGCAACGACTGTTGTGTCTAAAATTCTGCCGACAAAGGAAAGTATCTTGAGTAAAACACAAACGCAAATCGGGATCTTTAGATGTCTTATTAAATTAAATATTTTTGACACTTAAACATATTGTTTGAAAATCAAAGGCACCAATCATTATGATTAAATTCAACGCATAAAACGTAGAAAAATCCTCATAGATTTTACAGATCTAGTAAAATTAACAAGTATTACAGCTTCTACATAAAAATATAAAATGCCAATCAGCCTCGCAATTTTGCATTTCCAAATCGATCATTTGGTAAAAAGTACCCTCAATGGTTCAAAGAAAACGGTGAACTGCGTTTTACCTTTATAATGCCATTTAATGACTAAAATGCTATAAGGATTGGATTACCCCTTTATGTCAGGGTCTTGTGCTCGATCCCCTACTTAGACATTACTGGATTTACCCTGGCAAGACATTGTGCGTATCAAACATAGTAAACTGTAAATAGGGGTGAAAACTCGAAAAAAAAAACGAGTTTGTTCAACAGACACTGAGCAGTCCAAGAAGTCGCCAGATTGCACCATTTACTCTAGCTATATGCAAAATTTTCCCGGGGTCCACCCCGGACCCCGTTCATAGGAGGTTCACAGCCACCCCCTCCGCCGCCCCAATGCTCAAATCGTCCCTACGCCCCTGTATAGTGGTCCCTAATAGAGCCCAAGTTCCTATATAAATAAATTTGGAAGAGGACCTTATAATGATGCTCCAGACCAAGTATGACAAAGCTCCACCAAGCTGTTCATGAGATGCTGTATAAAGGCATTTCTAGTTTTAGTTCTAGCAGCCCCTAAAAGGGGTCAAATGTCCCAGCTGAACAAAGGAAAATCTTTTAAAAAGCACTTCTCTACATAAAAGACTCTTATCACACCCTTATTCATGTGATACGCAGACCGTATTCAGCTCTTTCTTTAATTTGATATATGTTTGTATTTGAACAGTTTTTTTTTATCATATTTATTAAACTTACTTATCACTTTGAGATATATCAATATTCTTGCTAAATATACTGAGCCAAAGTTAGCTTTAAAACTGTGAACAGCGTCGTTTAGGATAAACGCTTTGTTTACATTTCACTCAGCGTAGCACAATCAACAGAGTGAAAGAAATTGACACTCTCGTCCAATCAGGTAGAGTGTTGCATAAATCTTCCATTTTGATAAATTATCTATAATGCGTTATCAAGTAGTTTGATTTGCAAACTGAAGTCACGTGGCATAGGTAACGAATTCGTTCTTAGACGGCTTTCGCCGAAAAAAGAGCTAAATCCAAATAAACAAACACGCAAGTGAGCACTTGTTAGTGCGAATAGTCGTTTCAACTGATAAGAAAATGACAGTAAACGTTATAATTTCGCTAGAATTATTTAAAGTGCATTTTTCATTACATGTTAGTTTTAATTGTCCCTTTTGGCTCTTGTTTGATATGGGATCTAATTTATCCCGTGGGAAAATATTCCAAGGAGCGCACCATGGAAACTTCGAGCAATGAGTACTTTATTCAACACAAAAGCATGTAATTGTTTGTACTATACACTTTTCATAATTAATAACAATCAATACAGTGATCCAAAGTACAAACATAGGCATTCGGCACATTTATTTGGTCAATAATAATACTATTTATGATAAAAACATCAATGGACCCAAAAATAAATCCAGCACGCATTTACTAAATTGGTCCTGGACTGTCTATTGATGGTTTTATCATCTATCATATCATATCTATGCATATATAGCATCATTATTGACGAATACAGTGTTTCTTACATATATCAATAGGGATGTAGGTTAAGTGATAATCCACTGTCTTGTTGTCACGGTACATTGGTAGCCAGCATCGTTTTGTCTATCAAAATATGCTAATAAATTCAGCGAACAATGTATTCAACAGGAAAAACAATTATTTACGTAAATGATTTTCTCGGAAACACTTTAACTCATAAGGTAGGTGTGGTTGTAAGGTAAAATAACACAATCAGAAAAAAGTATATCATCATAATTTTGTTGTATATACAGTCAAACCTATGTTAAGCAGCCAGCCAAGGGAGCAACATAATCTGGCTGTTAAAGGCAGGTGGCTGCTTAAGAGAGGTTGAAAGTAGAAAGTCAGTTTGGGAAGTAAGCTGACTGGCTGTTTAAGGCAGTTGGCTGCTTAATAGAGGTGACCGCTCAGGCAGGTTCAACAAATATTTGTGAATATGATATAAAAGGGTAAAATCTGTTTCAATTTTGCTAAAACAATTTTTAGATTAGAATGTTTGGAGATAACTGCTTAAGGGTGTGTAAACATAACTTGTGCCCTCGGGAAGAATTCATGCCGTTAGGCCTAACAGTTATTTATTGATGTGTCCGTTATGTATTGTTTTTTGTACATACTTCAGATCTACTGTAAAATCATTTAATTTCGTGGGCATAAAATTTCGTGGTTTTGGCCAAAACGGGAATTTCGTTGGGACATGAATTCGTGGATTTCTACTTTTGAACATAAAATGAATGGGAATTTTACTTGTTCGTTGGCACTAAATTTCGTTGATTGGCTCAACCACGAAATCCACGAAAATTAGTCCCCCACGAATATTAATGATTTCACAAAATTGTGAATGTTCAATGTTCCAAACTGAATTATTGCTATACTACGTATTTGCGCGCATGAATGTGTAAAATACCCGGAACCAACTGCCTTTACCTGAGTGATCTATACAGAAATATATATAAAACATTTCGGGAAAAAAGTATTATTTTATTGCCACGAGCTCAGGTTTTAATGAGATGCAAGAACACTTGGTTGCAAAATACCATTAACTGTGTTCCATAAACTGTGTTAAAATCGATCAAGAAAATGAACCGACTTGTACTGACACGGACCTTAAGCATTTTTACATATATTTTCATTTTTTTTCTTTTATTTGAAGCTTCCGACACATTAGTCATGTATTCTGGTACATTTTGCGTCTTGTTTAGTTTTTATGTTGTAGAAATATTTGATAGTAAAAATATGTTTTAAGTTATTTTCATGTTGCTACGTACTCCAGTTATGATTACGAGGGTTATTACTGCTGATTTTTTTTCTCCAATACGTTTACTCCTTAAGTTGAAGATATATATATATATATATTTTTTTTTTTTTTTTTTTTTGAATCACAAATAAGTATCACGTATAAAGTATACTAATCATTATACTTGTGAAAACACGAGGAGTAGTTAAGTGTGACCAGATTTATAATTATGTAAAAGGCACACTGTTATGCAAATTTGAAACACCGTTTCTCCACATGATCGCCTATTTATTTATTTTTGTCAGATTTTTGGCACGTCCAGAGATCTCACATCAAAAATCCCATAATATATTTTACCTCATAACAAACACACATATACTTCAATTTCAGATTAACGACACAAAAGGAAGTCTTCAAAGACTTGTTCACTAGACTGGCAGCAGTCGTTAGAGTCCTTTAAAAATAAAATCCTCTCAAACAGCACTTTCTGAGCTTAGAGAGAACAGGATTTCCTTAGAAATTACCAATGTCATAACGAAGAAAGAAACCAATTTTATTACAGATCACTTGATCTCAACAGACTTTGTAAGTCTAGTAGCTGATTTGTATATGTGCATGTATATTCGTAATGTTTCGAAATAAATATTATTTAAACCAAATCTAAAACAGGAAGAACATTATCAGCCTCGATCATATCGAGATGGAGTTTAAGAAATACGAAACGATGATAGAAATTGCGAATTTGTAATTTTTTGAGGGCACAACTAACTATTAAAATGTGTATGTCAGTTTTCAACAAGTTTACTTGTTTTTAAAAATACACAAAAACAATACAACTATTTACCGCTTTATAAAATATTTTTTCATTGTACTATTTCACTTTTATTCGATTTTGTTTCATTAAATACTCAGCTATGTTTTGTTTTTTTCTACAGCACGTCATGCCACCACCTGTCATGTTTATGCAATGTACTTTTTGTATTGAAAGGACAATTTGATAACCCATTTGTTTGATCATCTATTGCAGTGGTTTAAAAGGTAATAACCACATGTAAACAAGACTTAAGAATTACTCATATAAATGTTAGTCATACCAAATATTGTAGCGTCATTTTCACCTTCAATGTTTGGGGATGTACCCTGGCCTATATAGCAGTATTAGTAGTAATGATGTTATCTTGCAGATCCAGGTTAACTTTGTACCGCCAAGAAGCAAGAGCCCTTTATCTAATAGTTTATCAATAGTACCTGTCCGTGCGTCTGTTCGCGTGCCGATACAATACTAACTGTTCATTTTGTACCTGTGATCTACATTCCGACCTCAGTGTTGTACTAGATATCTCCGTATGGTGACCTTCGGTGTCTTATGAATCACATTCTGATAAAATAGATATATTCTGCTGTTCACGTGTTTGTTTACTTTTCCTTGTATCGTAATACTACAATGACAAATCGTATATATCAGGAGTGTCATTACACAAAGGAGATCAGTAAAATATATACATGTACATATGTGTGATTAGGAGAAAAAAGAAATTAAAAAAAAATACATTTGATACTTACCGAGAAAAGAATTTGTACTTATGCTATAAGTCCTTTGTCGGAAGCTATGTAGAAATGTATATGTCCTGCGGGTCTTCTGCCCGTATGTCCGTCCGTCAGCCTGTCCTTGTCCGGATACATTATTTGAACCAATCAGGTCATTGTATCAGATAGGCAGCTTTTATTCAAACTTGATATAAGCATTAATCTGCAGTACCCGAAACCGACCGCGAGACTTATTGCAGTATCAATAGGGCGCATCTTTCCTGACTGAAAACCGTTCTTTATCAGCGAGTGTCTACCAAGATCGAGCTTTATAAGGCATACTGACACTAATGAAATAATAACATGACCGATTTGTCATGGATACTTTGATCATACACCACCACTACAATTTGGGGTCTCAATTTAACTGATTTTTGCAGTTTGTGTTTTTGACTGAAAATATATTTCTTGCATCAAATATGACCCCCACTTTTCTTTTGATTTTTATTCAGCACTGACAATAATCGTCAAGAAAATATAAGAAAATATAAGTAATGGGTCCTCATTTGTGCTGCAGCCATTGGAAATATGCCAAATTTATATAGAATAAAAAAGAGCAGCTATTTAGTGTGTTGTAACTTTATAAGAGGCGATTGACTGTGGCGGTTGATTGTCAGTAGGTCAAACGGGCTACGGATATTGTTTTGTTCGTTTAGAGTTTAACGCCGTTTTTCAGCAGTATTTCAGTTATATAACGGCGGGCATTTAGTTAACCTTACCAGTGTTCATGGATTCTGTACCAATACAAACCTGTTCCCCGCAAGTAACTGCCAACTTCCCCATATGAATCGGGTGGAGGACTAATGATGTCAGACACAATGTTTTTTTATCAAAACGTCATGGAGAACAAACGCCTGGGATCGAACTCACGACCCCGCGATCCGTAGATCTGCGCTCTCCCTTTTGAGCTAAGCGGGCGGGCACGGATATTGTGAACTTGAAACATAAATAGTATGTTTTCATTCAATATTGATGCGGTCAATATCTACCCTATTGATTTTGTGGTCAGTACGTCAATGGTGACCTAGAAACATATATATTCATTATATAGATTTAGCAAATACTAACTTTGCGGTAAGTCTACTTTGATCAGTAGTGAGACCGTACTGAGATGTTGATGTTGACCAAATGCCAAGGGCATATACAAACTTTGACAAGGCGGTTACTGACGTCATTTTTAAGTCAGTCATTTTATAAGTGTAGCCTATAGAAAGTGTCTTAGCCTATAGATGTGAAAATGACATGTAGTTCCTTCGAATATCTCTACATTTATTCACCTTAAAGGGCCGACTTGGTTCTCCAGGCAACTTTTATCAGTTATCTGCTTACAGCTATAACATGAAAATTTAATGGCCATTATACCCAGCATGAGAGCAATGAATTCGGTCAGTTTTCGGAATCAGGTGTGTGTTTTTACATGTAGAAATTTCACACCAAGAATATCTCTGAGAGAAAACAAAACTTGAACTCTGAATCTCAATAATATTCACACACAAAAAAAAAAGAAAAAAAAAAGATTGAAATACACGAATTTAAACTATTCGGTACTAACTTTATTATGATGTTATGGATTAATGGATTTGTGTCACACTTAAAAAAAATAAAGTAATGCAACTTCTTATAGCACAATATAAACTAAATAAACTACAATAGTGTAGGTTTATTACTGTTTCCATGTCGTTATCCAGCCACTGGCCCTATTTGATGAGATTTATTATATTTCTAGAGTATATTATTTTTCATTAAACATGTATATTGTTGTTATCTTTCCATGAAGTAAATCTGTATCTTCGTGAATATTTAATATGTAATTTATTGTAAATATATTTGTTGTAAATACATTTATTGTATATACAATCGTTTACATTTATTGTAGTTATTCTTTCATCATCTGTTTATATATATGCACAGACATTTATAGTTACATGTATGTAAATAAATTACTATCTGGCCTTTTCTTCATCATTTTGGGAATGCCACCAAAACTAGTGGAATTGGGATAATGCTCTTGTGGGAATATTTTCAAATTTCAAAAATCTATGTAAAAATATTTTTATGTAAAATACCGGTAGTAATGAATTGCATCCGGGAATGTCATCTAAATTTATTATGTTGAGCGCGCTTAAATAGCGGTACATAAACTCGTGCGCACAGAGTCTGCCGTGCATAGAAGATAATAGAGGGTTTGAGATTTCAACATTCGCCTTCCCCTTCAACGTCTCTTGCGAAGTTAACGTATAAAGTTGAAGTTCGATTAAAATTCCTTGAGATTTCAAACATTAGAATGAACCTTACTTCTTTTAATCCGCCCATTCAATTTATCCATAATTATGATCGTTTTTTTTTTTCGTGCATTTTGATACCAATTGTCCGAAAGGGCAGGAATTTTACAAGCGGCTTTAGAAATGAAGACAATGAAAATTAAATAAAAAACATTTCAATTATTATAATCATCGCATGGATATTAGAGCGATTACCAAAAAAAAAAAAAAAAAAAAAAAAAACAGACGATAAAACAATGTGAACAATGTAAAAAATCGTTAGTGTTGCTTCAAACATTTAGGTTTTATATAGAATTATGTCAGTATAGTCAGTATACAATGCACGATTGTAAATCATACATGAGAGGAAATAAAAATGATAATTACATACCTAAAATTATTTTCCATTGGGTTTCAATGGACCGCGATCGTGCAATATTTTTTCCATATCATGACGTTGAACGCTTTCATATCGGACTAGTCCCTATCCGTGACTCTAGTTACCTCCCCTGACGGTGCGTCCACTGCGGATCTCGTTTCTTTAGATTTTTTGTCGCTATTGTGTGTTTGTTTAATTTGTAATTTATGCAACATTTTGTTTACTTTTACACCTAATATGAACTAAGGCAAAGCCTCAAAGCGAGCTCAAAGAAATCGGATTTATCTAAAAATATTATGCATCATTTATTTGTGACAAAGAAACTATTCACTAGTCACAAGAATTCAGGAGAACCTATTCACTTGAAAAAGTCTATATTTAGTGTCACCATGCCTATAACAGTGAATATCATACGTTGCAAAATTTATGGGAAGCCGGTGTCACGGTGACGTCATTACCGCGTTCCCGTTACTTTCTGCTTATTAATGACATTTTTTCCATTTTCTGGCCGATGCTTGATCTTTTAAATGCAAAAAATATTTTTTTCAAACAACTGCAAATCATTCTTTCATTATTGTTGAGTGATGAATAATTTTTAGCAATTGAATGAAGTTCTGTATTCACTCCGGAAAGAAGTACTTCCTGTGAGCACCAGTCCGCTAGGGTGCGCTTTTTTAAAACTTCCGACGAAACTTTTCAAATCCATCACCAAGTGTGAAAGTATACTTGCGTTACCGTAAAGCACGATTCTCGAGCTCGCTATTAGATACTGGCATGTAGTAATTTACCAGACTGAAATGAAATGAAAGTTATAATTACGTCATGAGTTGGACTAATATAGGACGTGGAATGGTTTCTTAACGTTGTAATGGAAATAATCGCGTGACGTCCATGGCGTCCACGCGCACGTTGCGACAACAAGTTGGCGTCATTTTCGCAGAAAATATTAATGCGCGTCAGTTTGATTTGTTGCGTTTTCGGAGAATTTTTTTTCAGTATTTTTTCCTGTCTTTCGTAACAGAACGATAATTTAGATATAAATTAATCATTTGATAGTGGACATGTAATAAAAAGCATGCCGTGAATTCCCAGTCAAAATTACCACTTTGGATTTTCGCAGTAGAGAACTGTGGCAAGTCTATATTTCATGTAGTTTTCGTGCGGCTATCAGTGTGTAACATTAACGTATTCGCATTGACCGTTAATTATAGGCTATGATACCGCTATGGCATTTATTTTTATCCATCGGTATTTAACAAATTAGAAGGGTTAAAGACCCACCAATACTTAGTGGTCTACTTTTTCCTCCCACATGAACTTTGTGCAAATAATTCTGGTAATACTGGTATCATACAACTATTCTACAAGATGACAGGTGGACAAGCTCAATCCGGTTTTCATAACTTCATCTGCAAACTTAGACATTCTCTTCTCAGTATAGTTTTATAAAAAAAATAGAATAATAACTATCTTACACTGTATATAGAAACAAAGTGTGATCTAAACTCACTTTAATACATGAAGTACGGTGCATACTACTACATTAATTGAATAATATATTTAGTAATACATTGTCTTAGCCTTATATCTGTTACTGCCAAACTGTAATTAGACACTTGTTATTTCTCATTTCTCCATACAAAAATGTATAATTACAATTATGGAACAATCTGACTGAAGTATTTGATCTTCTAAACGAAGATCCGAGAAGGACCAGTAATAATTTTAAAGTAGTAATATGAAAATTAAAAAATATATACTTCTTGCTTGTGTATTTATAAGTGATACCTTTATGAAATAAAAGTAGACTTATATAGCGGAAGAAATGTATTTGAATATTATCAAAACAAAACAATTAGGTATAATGAAGAATTATGAAGATAAATGGTAGAATTACATGTATATATGTCACAGGGAGAAAAATGATGAATTCAGCAGTTGACCTCTAACCCAAGTCAGAGAATGAACCTACAACATTAAGTTTGTTGAGAGAAAATATGAAATGGAAAATCAGTTCCGAAGAAAAGTTACTGAAAATAGAAAGAAAACAATAATTGACGAATTTCAATATAAAAAGATGACAGAAATGAATTTAATATATTAGAAATATTATAACATATGAAAAGGGAGATTCTCAAACATACCGCAATTTTCAATTTATTGGAAATATACTTTGATGTTTACATTAACACAAAGTGGACAATAAATGACCCATATTTTGTTCCAAATAATTGCTTTTTATTTCTACTTGTCATAAAAAAGATGTTTACATTAACACCAAGTGGACAATAAATGATTATATTTTGTTCAAAATAATTGCACTTTTTTTTTTTTTAGCTTTACTTTAATAATAAAAAATGATGTTTACATTAACACCAAGTGGACAATAAATAATTATATTTTGTTCAAAATAATTGCTTTTTTGCTTTACTTATGATAAAAAATACAGTCCATAAATTTTTCATCACTTATACCACTTATATTGGAACCGTAGAAGAACATTCTAACAAGTTAGAGGACTAAGTGTTGGTATTTTCTTTTTTGTTTCCCTTCTTGGCAGCCAATACAGCGTAAGTCTCACTCTGGGAATTGTAAATACAGGCAATGTCCCTGTTATCCTTAGCTGACCTCTCAATTGCCCAGTTGAACTTATAAATTCATGTACCTCACTATATATTTCTCTGACCTTGGGCCCACGATCCCATGACCTTCAGCCCATCCCATCCCATCCCATGAGCCCATCCCACGAGCCCATCCCAGGTTTTCCAGGCTGCCGTTATGCACGGCACGTTTTCTCGTTATCGGGGAATATTTCTGCTAGTTAATTTCAAAATTTCTTGATTAATGATAGAGATACGAACCGGACATGAAACAGACCCTTTTAAACTTTCATTTGACTTCTAAGTGTAAACTTGATCTTGGAGCTAGGGGTCTGGGTCTTGCGCGTAATCATTTTGTGGGGTCGAATCTACGTGAGTTTTTTTCATGTTTTGTGTGTGTGTGTGTGTGTGTGTGTGTGTGTGTGTGTGTGTGTGTGTGTGTTCTTTCTTTCATAGTTTGTATTTGTATGTATGCCTTTATATAAAACAACAGTATGTTTATTATTTGCATGGCTTAAATGCATGCATTTAGTCAATATCATCTTTATATAATGGTAAACTTTTCTGAACTGCCAAATCGGCTTATGATACTTCTCTGTTGTGTTGTCATATAGTTCATGAAGGAATATAAATGTTTACGAAAAAAAAATAATGTCGATGGTGAGTTTCGAACTCACACGGCAAAAGATCTGTTTAACATGGACTGTATGCTTTACCACTGAGCTAATTTGCAATTGGTACAAAATCTAGAAATATTTAGATGGTAACATGATTAATGACAGAGTTACGAACCTGATATAAAACAGACCCTTTTAACCTTTTACTTGACTTCTAAGTGTAAACTTGGTCTTGGAGCTAGGGGTCTGGGTCTTGCGCGTAACACATTGCCTCCTTCTGGTAAACATTTATGCCAAGTTGTTTCAAAATCCCCTCATGGACAAAATCCCCTCATGGATAACAGAGTTATATATCGGACACGTAAAGATCTATTATGATATGACTTCTAAATATGATCTTGACCTTGGAGCAAGGGATCTGGGTATTGTGCGTGACACATTGTCTGATTATAGTTACCATTTATGCCAAGATATTTCGAAATCCCTCCATGGATAGCAGAAATATGGATCGGACACAAAAATAACCCTGTTAACATTTGAACACAATGTCTGACCTTGACCTTGGAGCTAGGGTTCTCATGTTGATAAACATTTATGCTAAGTACTTTTAAAACCTCTTGATGAATGGCAAAGTTACGATCCGGACACAGAACAGACTGTTTGACTTCTAAATGTGACCTTGACCTTGTAGAAAGGGGTCTGAGTGTTACACACGAAACGTCGTCTCATTAAGGTTAATATATTTATGCCAAACTATTTCAAAATTCCTTCATGGATGATTGAATTACAGCCCGGACAAGAATTTACAAAGTTACGGTCGGACGGACGGACAACGCGATTTTAATATGGCCACCTTTGGGGCATTAAAATCAAAGAACATACTGTAGTGTAAATAAAAAGTTATTTGCTGAAACATCTTTAAAGGATGTAAGGATGTTATCATTAAATAAAATCCTAAAATTATCAAATGTTTTTTTTTTTAAATTCTTGAAATAGATATATACTTAATCACTTAATAACAACATAATATATTAGGCCCTAACAAAATCTGAAAAATAGATCCCTCAGAAGCAACGAGGACAAAACAAATAGTAAATATTGCAGACTCGATCTGACTGATAGTTGGTTTAATTTGTACGCTAGTCAGCAGTGTACATGTATTTAGATAATTTACAACCATGCTTTACACGGAAAGAATTTGCAACCATGCTTTGCACGGAATGTCATGGATCAGAGGGATAGACTGGCTATATTCATCACTAAAACCCGGCAAACTCTATGAAATCTAAAGTGGTAGAATATTCATGGCATGGGTTATCAACTTTGTATGTGGATATATGCACTCGTTCTTTCGCAGACAATATTGCGCTCCTAAACTTGCGCAATATCATCGCTGCATAACCCGTTTATATATTCACATACACAATTAATAACTTACAATGATCGTATCAAAGTGATAATGACACTCTGTTTGACTCTGTATAATGCCAAACTCTCAGACAGCACAATATGATTTTAATATACTATTTTATAAGTAAAGCATCTGCGGATCCAGGAAATTTGGTTAGAGGGACACCAACATTAAAGAGGGGGTCACCCACTTCAGGGGTGGGGGGAGGGGGGTAGGGGTAGGGTAGGGTAGGGTAGGGTAGGGTAGGGTCACACCGAGTTTCAAGACCGACTTTCTTTGTAAAATGTAAGAAACAAAGGGGGAACTAGAAAATGCTTTTGTAAAAAAGCGCATGTCTCCCCCAATGCAAAGTCCTATAGGCAAGAAGTCAATAGGGGTCAAGAGCAAAAGTCAAAGAGACACTGCTGGTTGGCTGCAATAGGGATCATCTACTTGGCATGTCCAGTCATCCCGCTAAATTTCAACACTCTTGGCCTAGTGGTTCTCAAGTCACTGTTCAGGCTCCTGTGACCTTGACCTTTGATCAAGTGACCTCAAAACAA
Organism: Mercenaria mercenaria; assembly: GCF_021730395.1. Lineage (NCBI taxonomy): Eukaryota > Metazoa > Mollusca > Bivalvia > Venerida > Veneridae > Mercenaria > Mercenaria mercenaria. Next base: position 14,734,508 of record NC_069361.1, on the reverse strand, counting down.
ATAGGGGCCATCTACTCTGCATGTCCAATCATCCTATTGCGTTTCAACATTGTAGGTCAAGTGGTTCTCAAGTTATTTCCAAAAAATTATTTTACATGAACAGGCCACTGTGACCTTGACCTTTAATTGACTGGCCCCAAAATCAATAGGGGTCACCTACTCTGCATGTTCAATCATCCTATGAAGTTTCAACATTCTGGGTCAAGTGGTTCTTAAGTTATTGATCGGAACTGGTTATAAATGTTCTGGCCTCTGTGACCTTGAACTTTAATGTAGTGACCCCAAAAACAATAGGGGTCATTTACTCTGCACGAACAATCATCCTATGAAGTTTCAACATTCTAGGTCGAGAGGTTCTCAAGTTATTGATTGGAAATGGTTTTCCATGTTCAGGCCCCTGTGACCTTGACCTTTAACAGAGTGACCCTAAAATCGTTAGGGGTCATCTACTCTGCATGACCAATCATCCTATGAAGTTTCATCATTCTGGGTCAAGTGGTTCTCAAGTTACTGACCGGAAATGGTTTTCAATGTTCAGGCTCCTGTGACCTTGACCTTTAATAGAGTGACCCCAAAATCGTTAGGGGTCATTTACTCTGCATGATCAATCATCCTCTTAAGTTTAACATTCTGGGTCAAGTGGGTCTCAAGTTACTGACCGGAAATGGTTTTCAATATTCAGGCCCCTGTGACCTTGACCTTTGACGGAGTGACCCCAAAATCGATAGGAGTCATCTACTTTGCATGTATAATCATCCTATGAAGTTTCAAAATTCTGGATCAAGTGGTTCTCTAGTTATTGATCGGAAATGGTTTTCAATGTTCAGGCCCCTGTGACCTTGACCTTTGACGGAGTGATCCCAAAATCAATAGGGGTCATCTACTCTTCATGATCAATCATCCTATGAAGTTTCAACATTCTGGGTCAAGTGGTTCTCTAGTTATTGATCGGAAATGGTTTTCAATGTTCAGGCCCCTGTGACCTTGACCTTTGACGGAGTGACCCCAAAATCAGCAGGGCCATCTACTCTTCATGACCAATCATTCTATGAAGTTTCAACATTCTGGGTCAAGCGGTTCTCTAGTTTTTGATCGGAAATGGTTTTCAATGTTCAGGCCCCTGTGACCTTGACCTTTGACGGAGTGACCCCAAAATCAATAGGAGTCATCTACTCTTCATGATCAATCATCCTATGAAGTTTCAACATTCTGGGTCGAGTGGTTCTCTAGTTATTGATCGGAAATGGTTTTCAATGTTCAGGCCTCTGTGACCTTGACCTTTGACGGAATGACCCCAAAATCAATAGGGGTCATCTACTCTTCATGACCAATCAACCTATGAAGTTTCAACATTCTTGGTCAAATGGTTCTCTAGTTATTGATCGGAAATTGTTTTCAATGTTCAGGCCCCTGTGACCTTGACCTTTGACGGAGTGACCCCAAAAACAATATGGGTCGTCTACTCCAGCAGCTATATGAAGTTTGAAGGTTCTACGTCAAATTGTTCTCCAATTATTGCTCGGAAATGAAGTGTGACGTACGGACGGACAGGGCAAAAACAATATGTCTTCCCCGGGGGGGGGGGGGGGGGGAAGACATAATTAACCCACAATGTCCCTCTGTCAGGCTCTGGTTCCGTGCATTTAAAGAATGGAGTTATCCCATACGGCTATCAGGAAACGTCTCTCATCATGGAGTAGATGTAAAAAGAATGAAGTTTCGACTTTCGTGATATCACATCTTCGGACGTTCAAAACTTCACTTCATACGACAAAAAGGCCCATCTGGTATAAACGATACCGCCTGGGGACACAAATATGCCGTAGAAGTTAAAGTTTGAACAAAATCTCAAAGTTTCTCAAAATCAATTGATAACTTCATACTTACAGGTTCAATTCAATGTATTTAGTTAAAATCATTAGCCATACAAAACTTCATTATTCTTATACCTATTGATAGTGTTCCGCATCAAATTTAGTCTAATTATATATATGGATAATCAAATAACGTAATAAGCAGAAATCTGAAACTAAGCTTTTTGTTTCACATAGTAATAAAGAGAAGTCTTAGGCTTACGTGATATTACATGGAAAACTTCAGTAGCAACGTGTGATATAAATAAAATACACGCATATCAGTGACGTTTTACCCAAAATATATATGTGAGACGTTGAATGGGGAAGACGAAACTCTCTAATAATTATGCTGTGCGGTCGGCTGTATTAAATAAGTTCATGTGTTCTTAGAAATTCATATTTCTGTCAAAACGTCTGATAAGTCAATATGTACACGTGTTTCAACAACAATGACAATATTTCTTAGATGTGTTTTATAAATGTGGCTAATGTTTCAATGTTCTTAGTATGATATTGAATATAGGACAAACATACTGATATATCATAATATCCTCACCTAAAACTGGACAATCTGTCCCGTCATTACTTATAAAGTTAGTTTGATTACCCCAACTCTACAGTATATAAAATATTACGATGCCTTCTATATATAACAAAATAAAATAATTTAACGTCAGGTATCAAATACAAGTATTAACTATTAAAGTTACAATGAGATAAATAGAACCATTTGACTGAAAAAAACAACAACACATAATATTTCTCTATAGAAGGTTGTTTTTTAAATCACTGCTTTTATTGGACGTACTAGTACACCGGATCGGTGAATACTGCCAAATAAGGTATTGGAAATGTCGACGGGTATGTAACTGAGCCTCGGTGTAGATATTTATAATGCATACTTGCATTGATTTAAATAGAAATTATCTAACATTTGTTTATCAAAACATTTGTTTATCAAATTTGTATTAATTGATTATATTTCAGTCCTGTTCCATTAATAGGTTAATACGGCTAAAATGATAAAACAGTAAGAGAAAACAAACAGACATCAAGCAGGGCAAATTTCTGTAAAAACTTTATAACTGATGAATGAGTATCTGTTACAATATGCAGATAAATTCCAAATATGGAAACACTTCAAACAGTTTTGACCTTATAAGGTAATGCGCAATGTGGCGCAAATTTTGGGACTTGTTATCGGACCGGTAACTTCGTTTCAATCGTACTGATATGGTGGTATAAACTATTTCGCGATCTTGATTTAAGACACCATATCATGATTCTTTGTGTTTTGAACACAGTTAAAACACTGCAACTTTTATCTAAAAGTCAGGCAATAGTCTTCGCGAACATTGACCTGCCAATGAAAATTCAGTGTTTAAAATAAGTTCAAGCATCCAATGAGCAACCAGGGATTTTCAAAGTTTGACATTTGCTTATAATTATGCCAGGTTACATGGTATCTGATAGGCGAATGGTGTTAGCCTGCAGAAAACAGATAGACATCAGAATTGACACAGAACTTTAGTGCCAATTTTCAAATAGATCTCAAAGATTTACTTCTTAGGATTCATTGACCCGGCTGTATTTCAATACCACGGAGACAGCAGTGTATTGCTAATCTTATAGTAACATTTTTTGCAGTAACGGAGTGCAGAGAAATGAAAGCAGTAACTTTAATTCGTAACATATTTATAATTTGTACCATGATCGGATTCGCTTAATCGGTACTGCGCAACCTGGCCTAATTATCCATTAAATGTGTCAAACATTTAAAAAAAAAATCTCTGGTTGCTGATCGGATGTTTAACTTAGTTTAACTATAATCAAGTATTTTAGTTTCTCCTTTCAACTTGCATACTAGTATAAACGCGCTTCATATTAAACTTACAATGTTTTAGTATAATGCATACGAAGAAAGCGGTGACGTGAATTTTATCTATTTTTTCCCTGTCTTTTTTATACAAAAAAAAAGAAAGAAAAAAGAATTGCACCTCCAACTAAAATTGTTTTTGTCTCTCTTTTTTGCTGAAAAAAATTCAAGACATGACTAAACGTTGGTCGCCAGTGTCATTTTATTTTTGTTTAGAAATATCTGGAAACGACAAAAGTTATTTATAGGGAACCTTTACTATTCAAGTAAGGAAGAGTATTTGTGCTAGGTGGCTGTTACTTATTAACTCAAAGTTTTGACATACTATCTCAAAATTTAGAGATGAATTTCGACTTACAATCTCGTTGTTTTAATTACTTGAAATTTCGGTTTACTCACTAGTATCTACTATATATGGACGTAAATGAGTACATTGTATATAAAAGTCCCGGTCGGAATCAGGTACCTAAGGTAGCCCTGGTGGGTCATGAACGAGTCAGTGTTTGTACTTTTTACCCTGATTAAATCTGGAAGGTTTTCAGCCTGGATCGAACACCACGACATGGAGATATAGTCATGTCCTGCACGAACGTTTAGTCATAGGATTTTGCCACTAAGAACGGGTACCTAGGGTAGCTCTAGGGTGAGGGCAGACCGGGTGCCTAGGGTAGCTTTAGGGTGAGGGCAGATGGGGTACCTAGAGTAGCTCTAGGGTGAGGGCAAATGGGGTAGCTAGGGTAGCTCTAGGGTGAGGGCAGATGGGGTACATAGGGTAGCTCTAGGGTGAGGGCAGATGGGGTACCTAGGGTAGCTCTAGGGTGAGGGCAGATGGGGTACCTAGGGTAGCTCTAGGGTGAGGGCAAATCGGGTACCTAGGGTAGCTCTAGGGTGAGGGAAGATCGGGTACCTAGGGTAGCTCTAGGGTGAGGGTCGAACGGGTGCTTAGGGTAGCTCTAGGGTGAGGGCAGATCGGGTGCCTGGGGTAGCTCTAGGGTGAGGGCAGATCGGGTACCTGGGGTAGCTCTAGGGTGAGGGCAGTTCGTAGAAGGTGCTCGTGTAATGTTTCATCTTAAAGGTTATCGATCTGGTTCGAGCCCCTACCACCGTAACATATACCCATACTATACACGGACATACAGGAACAGGTCGTCGCTATGTGTTAACCAAAGATCCTTTATCTGAAGCAGTCCTAGAGGCTTGGGTAAGTCATACATGGATGTATGGTAGGGTAATTTTAAGCACATGTAGATGTAACTTACTTAATAATGCTTTGACCATTCTTCGAGTCCTTACAAGTACTATGTATGGATGTTTAGGCAGATGTATGAACTTTTTTATTTTTACTATTTAAGAGAAAATCAAGCAATGTCAAATATCTTCCAAGCTCTATCAAACTTATTCATTTTGACATTTAATTAACAGACGAACTATATAGAGAAATTCTGAGTTGATAAGTCGAAATTTCGAGTAACGTACATCAAAATTTTGATTTGATATGTATGGTTATCCGTTTTTTGGCCAGTCGTGCTGTCGTGTTGGCACCTCCGCCATAACGACAGCGCAAGTACTGAAAATGTAGGTGCACATGACATTTTTCTGTCGTGTGGCGCCCTGTTTGTCGGTGGCAACGCGACACAGAGGCACGACAATACTTTTGCCGTGTGTCGGGCATGCGACAGAGGCAGACACATTATTGTCGTGTTTCGCCGTAGTAAATTATAAGCATACATTTACATGTTAATAACTAATAGTGTGCTATTTACAGTACTAACTTTATTTTAATTCGATCGTAGAGGAAGCTTGGAGCTAATCTGAATCACTCACAAGTCCGCTTCCTTCAGAAGCAAGTACTGGTGTCATATGAGAAGTATAGTCGTGAGCGGAACACGACCATTGCTACAGGTTTGACGCTTAATACCTTAACCGCAATCCAGTCCACACAATAGCATTTTCCTGCAGTGTGGGCACCAATGCGATCAACATGATTCCTAGCACATTAATTATTGTGTTGCATTGCCTATTTCTTATCTGTCATACTTATTACTGATCTATAAAGTGGCTATTTACGTATTCTGTATCTTGTGCATTACTATTCGTAACTGTGTGCATTAACTCATTCGATCTTCAGTGAAATTATTGTATTTCTGTATTGTGCATTAGCTTATTTCGTATCTGTGTACATAACCAATTCGGTTATCTGTGCTAATACTTATCTTCTGCATAGTCATGCTCATATTTGATGACATATTTCTGTATCAGTGTGCATTAGCATTATTTCTGTATCTGTGTACATTGCTTATTTCTTATCTTGACATTGCTATTTCTGTATCTGTGTGCATTAGCTTATTTCTGTATCTGTGTGCATTAGCTTATTTCTGTATCTGTGTACATTGCTTATTTCTGTATCTGTGTGCATTAGCTTATTTCTGATCTTCTGTGCTTATCATTGTACATTGACTTATTTCTTTCTGTGTACATTGCATTATTTCTGTATCTGTTCATAGCTTATTTCTGTATCTGTGTACATTGCCTTATTTCTGTACGTGTACATTGATTATTTCTGTATCTGTGTACTTGCCTTATTTCTGTATCTGTGTGCATTAGCTTATTTGTATCTGTGCATTGCTTATTTCTGTATCGTGTACATTGCCTTATTTCTGTATCTGTTATTGTTTTTCTGTATCTGTTACATTGCCTTATTTCTGTATCTGTGTACATTGCTATTTCTGTATCTGTGTACATTGCCTATTTCTGTCACTGTGTACATTGATTATTCTGTATCTGTGTACGTTGCCTTATTTCTGTATCTGTGTGCATTAACTTATTTGTGTATCTGTGTACATTAGCTTATTTCTGTATCTGTGTACATTGCCTTATTTCTGTATCTGTGTACATCAGGTTATTTCTGTATCTGTGTGCATGAGCTTATTTCTGTATCAGTGTACGTTGCCTTATTTCTGTATCTGTGTGCATTAGCTTATTTGTGTGTCTGTGTACATTAGCTTATTTTTGTATCTGTGTACATTGACTTATTTCTGTATCTGTTTACATTAGCTTATTTCTGTATCTGTGTACATTAGCTTATTTATGTATCTGTGTACATTGCCTTATTTCTGTATCTGTGTTCATTATCTTATTTCTGTATCTGTGTATATTGCCTTATTTCTGTATCTGTGTACATTAGCTTATTTCTGTATCTGTGTACATTGCCTTAATTCTGTATCTGTGTACATTGCCTTATTTCTGTATCTGTGTTCATTAGCTTATTTCTGTATCTGTGTACATTATCTTATTTCTGTATCTATGTACATTAACTTATTTCTGTATCTGTGTACATTGCCTTATTTCTGTATCTGTGTTCATTAGCTTATTTCTGTATCTGTGTACATCAGCTTATTTCTATCTGTGTACATTAGCTTATTTCTGTATCTGTGTACATTAGCTTATTTCTGTATCTGTGTACATTGCCTTATTTCTGTATCTGTGTTCATTAGCTTATTTCTGTATCTGTGTACATAAGCTTATTTCTGTATCTGTGTACATTAGCTTATTTCTGTATCTGTGTACATTGCTTATTTTTCATGTATTCTGTATCGTGACATCAGCTTATTTCTATCTGTGTACATTAGCTTATTTCTGTATCTGTGTACATTAGCTTATTTCTGTATCTGTGTACATTGCCTTATTTCTGTATCTGTGTTCATTAGCTTATTTCTGTATCTGTGTACATTAGCTTATTTCTGTATCTGTGTACATTGCCTTATTTCTGTATCTGTGTTCATTAGCTTATTTCTGTATCTGTGTTCATTAGCTTATTTCTGTATCTGTGTACATTAGCTTATTTCTGTATCTGTGTACATTGCCTTATTTCTGTATCTGTGTTCATTAGCTTATTTCTGTATCTGTGTTCATTAGCTTATTTCTGTATCTGTGTTCATTAGCTTATTTCTGTATCTGTGTTCATTAGCTTATTTCTGTATCTGTGTACATCAGCTTATTTCTGTATCTGTGTACATTAGCTTATTTTTGTATCTGTGTGCATCAGCTTATTTCTGTATCTGTGTTCATTAGCTTATTTTTGTATCTGTGTACATCAGCTTATTTCTGTATCTGTGTACATTAGCTTATTTCTGTATCTGTGTGCATTAGCATATTTCTGTATCTCTGTGCATTAGTTTATTTCTGTATCTGTGTACATTGCCTTATTTCTGCATCTGTGCATTAGCTTATTTCTGTATCTGTATACATTAGCTTATTTCTGTATCTGTGTACATTGCCTTATTTCTGCATCTGTGCATTAGCTTATTTCTGTATCTGTGTACATAAGCTTATTTCTGTATCTGTGTACATTGACTTATTTCTGTATCTGTGTGCATTGACTTATTTCTATATCTATGTACACTAGCGTATTTCTGCATCTCTGCACATTGTCTTATTTCTGTATCTGTGTTCATTAGCTTATTTCTGTATCTGTGTACATTGCCTTATTTCTGTATCTGTGTGCATTAGCTTATTTCTGTGTCTGTGTACATTGCCTTATTTCTGTATCTGTGTACATTAGCTTATTTCTGTATCTGTGTACATTAGCTTATTTCTGTATCTGTGTACATTGACTTATTTCTGTATCTGTGTACATTGCTTTATTTCTGTATCTGTGTACATTGCCTTATTTCTGTATCTGTGTGCATGAGCTTATTTCTGTATCTGTGACATTGCTTATTTCTGTATCTGTGTACATTGCCTTATTTCTGTATCTGTGTAATCAGTTATTTCTGTATCTTGTGATGAGCTTATTCTGTATCTGTGTACGTTGCTTATTTCTGTATCTGTGTGCATTAGCTTATTTGGTATCTTGTACATTAGCTATTCTGTATTGTTACATGACTGATTCTGTACCTTGTACATTAGCATTTCTGTATCTGTGTACATTAACTTATTTCTGTATCTGTGTACATTGCCTGTATTGTGTTCATGCTATCTGATCTGTGTTCATTAGCTTATTTCTGTTCTGTGTACATCGCCTTCATTGTGTCATTAGCTTATTTCTGTATCTGTGTGCATTAGCTTATTTCTGTGTCTGTGTACATTGCCTTATTTCTGTATCTGTGTACATTAGCTTATTTCTGTATCTGTGTACATTGCCTTATTTCTGTATCTGTGTACATTGACTTATTTCTGTATCTGTGTACATTGCTTTATTTCTGTATCTGTGTACATTGCCTTATTTCTGTATCTGTGTGCATGAGCTTATTTCTGTATCTGTGTACATTGCTTTATTTCTGTATCTGTGTACATTGCCTTATTTCTGTATCTGTGTACATCAGGTTATTTCTGTATCTGTGTGCATGAGCTTATTTCTGTATCTGTGTACGTTGCCTTATTTCTGTATCTGTGTGCATTAGCTTATTTGTGTATCTGTGTACATTAGCTTATTTCTGTATCTGTGTACATTGACTGATTTCTGTACCTGTGTACATTAGCTTATTTCTGTATCTGTGTACATTAACTTATTTCTGTATCTGTGTACATTGCCTTATTTCTGTATCTGTGTTCATTAGCTTATTTCTGTATCTGTGTTCATTAGCTTATTTCTGTATCTGTGTACATCAGCTTATTCCTATCTGTGTACATTAGCTTATTTCTGTATCTGTGTACATTGCCTTATTTCTGTATCTGTGTTCATTAGCTTATTTCTGTATCTGTGTTCATTAGCTTATTTCTGTATCTGTGTGCATTAGCTTATTGCTGTATCTGTGTACATTAGGTTATTTCTGTATCTGTGTACATTGACTTATTTCTGTATCTGTGTGCATTAGCTTATTTCTGTATCTGTGTGCATTAGCTTATTTCTGCATCTGTGTTCTTTAACTCATTTCTGTATCTGTGTACATTAGCTTATTTCTGTATCTGTGTACATTGACTTATTTCTGTATCTGTGTACATTAGCTTATTTCTGTATCTGTGTGCATTAGCTTATTTCTGTATCTGCATTAGCTTATTTATGTATCTGTGTGCATTGACGTATTTCTGTATTTGTGTACATTAGCTTATTTATGTATCTGTGAGTATCAACTTATTTCTGTATCTGAATACATTATCTTATTTATGTGACATATTTCTGTTTCTGTGTGTATTAGTCTATTTCTGTATCTGTGTGCTTTAGCATTAACTTATTTCGGTATCTGTATACATTAGCTTATTTCTGTATTTATGTGCATTAACTCATTTCTGTTTCTCTGTGCAGCATTAAGTTTATTTCTGTATTTCTGCAGGTACCTGCGGGTACATTTTTTATTTACATCTACAGGTATATTTTTGTACCTGCACGTATAAAATTGTACCTGCAGGTACAATTTTATACCTGCAGGTACACTTTTATACTGCAGGTACAAATCACAATTGAACGTGGAGATAAAATTTATACCTGCAGGTATAAATACTTTTGTACCTGCAAGTATAAAACTGTACGTGCAGGTTCAATGTACCATCTATGTACTTTTGACCCAAATGGTACGCCATACTGTAGGTGTAAAAATATACCTGCAAGTACAATTTTAATACTCCTTGTTCCATCTATTTACTTATGCCATACTGTTGTGGGGGCTTTCTCTCGCTCTGTTCCACTGCGTCTGTACTGGTTGGCGCCCTGAGTGGCTGCCTTTGTATTTAAAGCGCCTTTGAACATGTTTGTCATGAAAATGGCATTATATAAATATGGTATAATAATAATATGCTATGTTAGGTTTTCATATAGTTGTGCCGAGTACTGACAAATTTCTGAATTATAAACAGTAAGATTACTTCAAACTTGCATAGCAGAATAAGGCAACAACATTCAGACAAAATAGGAGTCTCTCTTTTTTCTCAAGAAAAAATATTTTCCCACGGACTTTTCGAAAATTTTATCTAAGACGTCAGTAGTATTTCTTTGGTGTAAGGGAAAGAACATTTCCACATGGGTTAAAGAAAGGAATAAAGCCGGAGCAGTTATCTTTCTTCCGAAAGCCGCATATAATTACGGAGACTGGCGAATTTTTCCGAACAATACCGATGATGATCTATTTAAAGATTGGTCTACTTAAAAGTATGTCAGGTATGGGTTTTCATGCGTTACTATTTTTAGTCTTTATTTATAGAAAACTGTTTGTACAAGGGAAGCAACTACACAAGGCATGTCTAGTATACGAGGGTTGTATGACCGATACCAGTAATATTATTGCCCCAAGTGAAAGCCTAAGGTAACGTCGCCAGACTTTATAGGTCAATGTTACTACTTAATAAACGGAAAACCGAAGAAATTGTATTGACAAATTACGGTCAATTTTACATTAATTTTACTTTAAAACTCCAAGAATACTACAAAGCTTGGTAGGGTGAGACTCTATGGTTGGAGTATTTGGCTACGTTGGGTCGGGTTAGTCTAAACAGTGTTTATGCCTAATACATCATACGTCTTATACCCGCAATGAATACAAAATCTGTTTCATTTCACCGATCGGAAAGGATGGGAACTGATTATATTTGATGTATCGAGTCTGTCTATAGCTTAGGGAAATGTCCTCCATTCTTTAAATTTTAAGAAATCGCTGCCTGCTTCGCTCATTTTGTTAATAATTTCGTCTGTTTCCAAAACACGCCGAATGATAAACACGTTTTTAATATGGTGCACGATGTGTGCCAATAATATAAGAAGTAGCGTTTGTATCTTGAATGCTGTAAATGAAACTGTACAGTGCGTTTGCAGCAGTTATAATAGAAACTAAGTTTCAAACAGAGTACCAACTATTGCTTGCGGAAGATAGGGAAATCTATTGATCCTTTCTGTACACCATAATCGAAGCTCAATCATCCCATAATGATCATTGATCTGTAATAACTGTGTCTGATTATTCCAGTAGAAAGATGTGAGCGTTGATTCCTCGCCCATAATAATTCATTAGAACACTGAGAGGTGACAATGAACTTAAATTGAAAGACATGTAGCCGAGGACACAAAATCGATGTAAATTTACCAGTCTGTTTGATTATTGTGTACGCAAAATGCCGGCTAGTTATTTGATGCATTATGATAGAGCATGTCCCCCTAAGCTCACCAGCTGTCGCACTGTTGTCACGTCGCTATAGTGTCGCGGTATCTGCACGCGGGAACGTGAGCAGCGATTAATATGTCCAGATATAAAAAGAAAATACCTATCAAGAGGCAACTCAGACTAGAAATAAGTCCTTTAAATATTTGAAAAGTTTGTTCCGTTCAAATGGCCATTTTGTTTTTTATACGGATAATATTAACCATTGGTACAGACTATCTAATGCTCTGTCTCTAACCACTTTGACAGGCATTCTGAAATGAAATATATGTATTTCCTAAATTATTCTTCTGTCATTTTTACTTTAAAATTTCTCCCAATTAAACATTTCCTTTGCTTACAATGTAGATCTATACATTTTTGTTACATTCTGTATATAATAAAATCCTTAAAGAAACTTAAAAGAAAATGCATTTAGCCTAAAAGTTTAGGATGCTTTTATTAACGTCTGTGTCATTTTCATAACTGAAATTGCGTTGGACTCTATTGTCAGTACGAATTTAAGACAACCATATTCAAAGAGATAGTTTATATGTACACAGGGGTATTTGCTACTCTTCTTTTCCATAGGAGGGAAATATGCACAGTGACTGCTAGCATGCCTTCATTGATGCGAAAATAACAGTATATGCGTCGCTTCGTCGCACTGTAGATCTGCTTACAACTAAACCATAGATATCAAAATCATGAAACGGGCTATATTGATTTTGGACACGTGCCAAGCAATTCGCATGTGCAATATAGCGGAATTCTTTCGAGCCAATCAAAATTCTTCATTGTGCGGCCTTTCTCATTCTCTGTTCGCGGCGGAGGTTTGTCGTGTTTGCACCAAATATTTCATATTAAATTTCCGCTTTTATTTACGGAACATGCCAGGTAAACTTTTATAAATATCCAATGTGTACTTGAATTTGAAATAAATGAATGATACCGTTTGATTATTTTATCTAATCGCAAAATGTTGACCTAATTCTTTTTATGCTGACTTCCCCGCAAGCAATGTAATCTCCTACTACTACAATAAATACACACACTTTGTGTAGTACGAGAAGAGAAGAAAGAAAATTTGTCAATGGAACGAAAATGTGTGTGTAAGTTCTGATTTTGTGCGCGGCTTTGGCTCTGGAATGGTAGATTTAAATAATATGTGATATATAATAGAATTTAACCACTGTCATGAGCAGACTCGACGAAAAGTGTCTAAAATCCCGCAGTTAGCAGATGTACTCCGGTGATAACGCGAGGGCAAGCTAGTTGTAAAATTTGGGATTTCATACTTGGAACTAATTTCACAGGCTTTGTCATACTGGAACTGATACCTTCTATATTTTAACTATCCGGCAGCTTGAAGGATTATTTCGTCACTGTGCTGACTGCTGTGTGGTATGACGACAGATATGCTGAAATTTTTGACAAAGAAGTTGAAATCCCAAAGTTTGAGCGAGGGCCAAATAGAATACGACCCTGAGGTAAGTTTCAGGTTTTTATAAGTTTATATTTCAACCGACTGACTTAATATTACTATTTTATACTCTACAGCAGATTAACATTATTTTTTTAGAGCTGTACTCTGAACTTCTCTTTTATAGTAAATGTAAAAAATAATAAAAAATTCAAAGAAGTTATTTAATTTGGAGTATAGTAACTGTTGTAATATTAAATTAAAGAAATATTTTTACCATAGAGCTTTTTCATTTTTTTTTATTTTTTTTTTTTTTTTGATTGAATTAGAATCTAATCAAACTTTCAAGGTGTCACAAAATTTTCAGTTTTACAATGTTACATTAATAAATGTCACCTCATTCCATAACCTGCATTAAATTCATGCAGCAGTTTTCTTTTATTACAGTTTTAAATTTAAGATATCATGCTTGAAATGGCTGAACTGTGCTAAGAAACACTAAAATAAAAACTATTATAACAAGTATATATTTACTTCCCAATTATCCCTATCATCCACATGTCTTGTTTCAAATATTACTGTGCCAATCTTGAGTTCTTTTTTCTCCTTTTTTAACTAATTCTGGTTGTATCACTGTTTTGTGAAGAACAATTCCAAGTGGAGAGCATTAAATATATCACAGTTGAAACTTGTAGAAATTACAGCATTTTTATGTAGTTTTTGCCATTAAATTAGCATGTTCAAGGATTACAGGGGCTGGGAGGCAGGACTCATTTCAGTATTATTAATGACTTCCTTACAAAATCATACAGGCCACCAACAGTCACATTTGTCTTAGCTTCGGGCCTAAATTGTCCATTAGAAATTAATTACCGTCTTTGTATCAGCAAAAAGAACAAAACTTTAACAAAGGATTTGTTTGTTGTCTCAAGGATATAGATTTAAAATTAATTAAATGAATCCAGCTTTTATGTGACTTAAAAATATCAGTTTAATATTTACAATATAATTAAAAAAACAATTAATTCAGGTTTTTTTTTCTTCTGAAATATAGGCCATTATATTTTAAGAGCCGTTCAAAAACATCTAAGTTAAGACCGGCACATTCATTTAAGACTTAGAGCATGTCAAGTTTGCATGTACCTCACCAGGTGATCTGTTTGGGATTTCACTGAGCCAGACTTTTAGAGAAAAATACACATTAATTTGATATTTCATGCATATAGAGCACCTTGAGTCATGAAATGGTGTACAGTGAAAGGAAGTGGGGGCACCTGAGTGTCCTAATGGCTTACAGACACACATAATTATAAAAAAAGATGTACTTAATATGGAATCTTTCTAAGAAAGTACAGTATGATAATTAACTTGTTTGAATGTATTAAGATGCCATCATAACCATTTTTGCAAGCTGGCCAGAATCGCATGTTTTACGAGTACAAGAGGAAGATTTTGCCAAATGTTAGAACCGTGTTGTTAATGCAGCAGTGCCAGCGTTCCTGCCTGTTTCTGTAAGGTTCATTGCTAATTGGCAGGCAACATACAGGTGTTTTCTGTCAAACACGAAATTATGATTTATATTTAATATGCTCGGCTACTGTGGAAGGGCGCCTAATGGCCATTATACAATGCTAAATATGCAAACTTGCCATGTAAATCATCAAATGGTGTCAGAATTTGGTCTTATATTTCTTTGTACATGCCATCCTGATATTCTGTCTTCCCGCAGTTTAGCTTGCAACGGATGCACGCACACATTTCAGTTCATATTTCAAGCTTTAGATGCAGAAGTTTCCGAGAACTATATACTGCAGCAGAATATGTAAATATTCTGCATATAGTCGTAGCTGACTGTTTTATATGTAATAATTTCTGCAATTTACATTGCAACATTGTGCATGTTTTGTAGTTTAACTGGTAATCAGATGCATTAAGTCTGCACGCCCACATACCTTTGTTACAAAAATATAATGTAATTTATCAGAGGGTTGCAGCTAATTTCAAGTGAAGGTGTGTTAAGGGGTGTGTTAAGGTTTATAGACACCTGCTCAAATGAAGGTTACAGATAAAGGCTTACGGACACCTATTCAAGTGAAGGTAAAAATATATGCTAAGGTTTATATAGACACCTATCTGGATCTAGAGAAGGTTATATATAGGTTTACATAAATAAGGTTTTTAAACAACTACTAGACAGAGTCACTAGTTGATTAGGGGAGTAAAATGTTTACTTTTTTCCTTTTTTGCCTTTTAAAGTTTTTTTCTCACTTTTTACCCTATAAGAATTAAATATAATGCTTGATTTATGGATATGTAAAATTTTGATTAAATACTGGAATTGTTACTGGAAGGAAGAGAATTCAGTCACTGGTTGAAAATTAAGGCAGAGAAAACGATTATACTGAATGTATATAAAAATAACTTTATACAAATTTAATGTATCAGGTATTTTAAGGAACCTGAGTAGGAGGACAAAATTTCATGTTTTTTTTTTCAAAAACTCGCACTACATAAAACCTGAAAAGGTAGTATGTAACCTATCATGTTGGTTTGCTAGGGGCTCAAATGGGGTCATAAAATGTTGAAATTTTCCACTGTTGATAGAACCAGTGACTGGACATTATACTTTGGCTGTTTCCTTGAGATCAAAACAAGTGACTAAAATATTTTTATGCAACTCCATCTTAAATAATCAATATCTTAAATATTTCCAACAATGCTACTAAAGATGACCCATATTGTCAAAGACACAGCTACAAATACAATGGAAGCCTATATGCACTCATTAATTTATAGTGTGACACCTGCTTGATAATTCAAATACCGTAGATGTGAGTTATAAAGACAGCTGCATTTTCTGTGATTATACTGTGAAATTATTATTTACCATGTCATCTGTACAAATATAAGTCTTTCTCCTCCACTTGGCACTTAAAGTTTAATTATATCTAGTGCTGATGCACAATATGTTTCAGTCCCTCAGTATTTATATGAAGTGCCATTATTTCTGACACAAGGTGTAAGTGCCATTTTGCTTTTAAATAAAACCTGTGTATTGGTGTATTTTCAGGATGGTGATGATGAGGAGAGGGATTCAGGGACAGAGTCTGATGAAAATTTTGATGATGATAACCCTTGTAAGTTTATAGGATTACTTGCATTGTACATGTGTATTAGAGCAGAAAAGAGAAGCTGTGTTCTGGTTAACTGACCACTGCATGGTATTCAACTGAAATACTCCAGAAAGATATTAAACATGCAAGTTTCAAACAAATTTCTATGTCGAAAAATTTGCATAAATGATGGGAACACATACAATAAGTGGTTTTTCCGCTGCACATTTTTGGAGTGGGTCAGGTGGGGAGAGGGATGGTCCTCCTATTCATTATAGGAGCATGCTCCATAATTTTCACAACACTGTATCAGTAGTGTCACTTTAGTCAGCTCTTTACAGTAATGTTATAGCGGTCAGTTTGTATGGACTGTGATCTTAGTATTCGTACTCATTATACAAAGTAGAATTCTCCTGTTCTCTATTTTTAGTACAGTTGATACCAGCAAGTAAGAAATAATTTGCACACTGAGGGTGATTTACACAGAATAAAACAACAATTACATAAAATTTGTAAAATCATCCAACAATCACTGTTGCCAACATATACCTAAGCCCATTTGTTTTTCTATGATTCCATGACTATTGCTTCGATTTTAAGAACTATGGGTATTAGGGGCAAGAGCCTTACTTCATTCCATGTGCTCTTTGTCATTCATCCCATTACAGCTGCCAGCAGTTAATATCAGCATTTAAGGGGCTAGAAATAGTGTGTACCTTAGTCATTTTGTCAAATGCTCCCCTGGAAGTGAAATCTTGTAAGGTCAAGTCAGGGTGAGAAATATAGGTGATCTGTCATCTGTCAGTATCTTGTATCTCCTCATTAATTTATCATTATCACTTGTCATTAACACAGCCATATTGATCTGACTGATGTGCTAATTGATTATCTAGATGCTCACTGGAAAGTCATGTTAAAATTTGAAGTTTGATAGAGAAAGCAGGATTCTGAGCCAGATCAGCTGACAAGTTTTGAACCACTTCCAGTATGCACATAAAATAATCAGAAATTTACATAAGAAGATAGAAGAAAGTTTGGGCATCCCTGCCAGGAACAGACAGTCTTGCCGATAACTTTTTCTGCATGGAAAACTACCTGGTTTAAGCAACTGAAGCAATCCTTATGTTTCACCAACCCCAAGATGAAACATTAATACATAAAATTACATCCTCATGTGGCTTTTTATTTATTAACTAATTTACATACTGGCTATTATGCATATTTATAAAGTATCTGACTTGTACATTATTATAACCTGATGCATATCTTGCAGCAGTGATAGGTCAAGAACTGAAAATATCTCCAAAATAGTGAACTGTGTACAGAAAGTATTTGATGATCAAATATTTTCCTGAATCCTGGTCAGTCTGTACATTGTTAATACACATAGATATGCTTATCATGTTCAGCTGCTCTCGGTGCATTTAGTTAACCAGGTATACATTCCCCCAAAATTTCATCTGCAGTAACACCTAGGGAATACATAAAATGAGGCTTTAACATAATCCTTTAAAATTCTAATCAAACAATTTATTAGTGACTGATGTCTGAGAGCTGGCACAGGCTTTTGGAATGTCCAGTATGAAATATAACCTTTAACCTTTTCCCTGCTAAATTTCTAAAATGGACTGGTCCATCTTTCAATTTGGACAATACCATTAACTGTTAAAAGGGGTGCTTGTAACCAAAAGGAGACTGGCTGAATAGCGAACAGTGCAGATCATGATCAGACTGCACAGATGTGATCAACTGATCATGATCTACACTGGTCGCAAAGGCAGAATCGATCGTGTCCAGCATGGTAAGTGTTAAGACCTTGAACACTGAACACTGTACCTGCTAATGGATTTTTTATCAGTACTTTTAACTTTATTTGCATAATAAAATATTCACCTATGTGATACAGTTTGTAAGGTATGTAGCAAACATTGATATTGGTCAAAATATGGGCCTAATTAAGTATTGATCCAAAATGCCTTGGATTGTTTCCAACAGGTAGAAGAAATTACTAAGTTCTTTGGTGTTTTTACATACTAAACAAATAGGAAGGCAAAATTATATCTGAGTGTCTTCCTGCATGCTTTGATAGGTGGAATAGTTTATACTTTGTACAATTATTTCAAATGATCTAAATAACACCCACAAAAATTAAGTACCCAGGAAATAAATAATCTATTTTAAGACTTTAATTAAGGACTGGCACTTACTTCTCTTGGCATGCATTTCTGTTTGATTCTATCCAATGAACATCATTCTAGGAAATAAAATAATCAATGGAAAATGTTTCTGGACAAATAGACATTCGTCTAAAGCAAGTCACTTTGACTTTTTTCCTGGTAAAACGGCTTTGATAAAGACTGGATTTTTTAGTAGATACTTTTGTAGGTTAATTGCTAATTTAGTTCAGACAGAAACCATTGTATTAGGGCTACTGGTTTCATCAATATTTTCATATCTTTGGGATTGGTAAATATGTCTACAGGGGTTAATATAAGATTTCTTCACACAATTGGCAGTTCTGTCTGACCCCAGTATGTGTGGTCATTTTTTAATGCTTCAAAAGGTTTTGCTTATTAAAGTAAATTTACCATCAAGTATCCAAACTGGGGACCTATCATCAATCAGTTATATATACTTATAAACTGAAATGGACCGTACTCCTACAACACTGTAGAGTGGGCAAGAGCTGTAGAGAGGGCAGGCAAGAGATTTAGGGTCGGCAAGAGATGTGAGAGGGCAAGAAATGTAGAGTGGGGAAGAGATATAGAGAAGGCAAGCAAGAGATATAGAGTAGGCAAGCAAGATATATGTAGGATGGACAAGAGATGTGAGAGGACAATGGATGTACAGTGGGCAAGAGATGTAGAGTAGGCAAGCAAGATATGTAGGATGGACAAGAGATGTGAGAGGACAATGTATTTATAATGGGCAAGAGATGTAGAGTGGGCAAGAGATGTAGAGTGGAGTGGGCAAGCAAGAGGTGTAGAGTAGACAAGAGATGTGAAAGGGCAAGAGATGTAGAGTGGGCAAGAGATGTAGAGTGGGCAAGCAAGAGGTGTAGAGTAGACAAGAGATGTGAAAGGGCAAGAGATGTAGAGTGGACAAGAGATGTAGAGTGGGCAAGCAAGAGATGTAGAGTAGGCAAGAGGTGAAGAGTGAGCAAGCAAGAGATGTTGTGAGCAAGACATTTGAGAGCGCAAGAGATGAAGAGTGGGAAGAAAGTCAGAAATATGGATGCAGTCAGAAATGTGGTAGTTTTAGAGCAGGACCCAGTCAAAATTGATGGTTTATTACCATGGTAGTTTATGGTCACTGGACAGTGGTTGACCATGTGCGGTAATTGGCACCACAGTCATAGAACATGGTATCAAACCATGGTCGACCAGGGTTTTTGACCATGGTCACAAACCGTGGTAAAAGTTATTGGCACCACGGTCATAGAACATGGTATCAGTACATTGTCAAAAACCATGGTCAACCACCATTTTCGACCAAGATCCACGTCCATGGTCGACTGTGGTGAATATTGACTACCAAAAACTGTGTAAATATGAATTTGAAAGGGTCATGAAAATACATGACAATTACAGTCTATATCTGTTTTTGCAAGTCAGTCATTTATATGTCATAAAAGAGCTAAGATGACAACAAATGATAATCAGACTATGAAAGTTTACCTTTTAATCTGTCTATAAAAATACAGGAAAACTATTCTGTAACTAGGAAAACCTTTGGAGCCAAAATGCAGTGAGGCATCTGGTGCATTGTACTTGACAAGTGTGAAAATTACTAACACGACCATGGTAGTCCATGGTCAACCATGGTTGAGAAAAAAAAATTGACCATGTTCAAACTACTGATCGTCTTTTTCTGACCATGGTCGTCCATGGCCAGTCTGATCTCACCATGGCTTACCATGGTCCTGACCGTTTTTTTCCTCCATGTTAGTTAATGGTCAACCATCAAAAACCATGGTGACAATGTCCAACCATGGTCGTCATTTCGTTTGGGGAATTAATTCATAAAATGAATGATAAAATATATGTATGCTAATTTCAGTTGTAACATGATAGGACTTGTTTGATGTACTATATTAAGGAAGTGGTGCAATACAGTTTAAGTGGTTGATATTTATACAGCCTTGTCAGTATACAAGTGTGTCTGGAATCCCATATAACTACATGTATTTTACATGTCATATCTTAATGGGGAATTACATCTTGCTAACTCTACAACCTGATAATTAAGAGGCATCTGCGCAGTCCACCAATAGAGATGGAGGATAGAACTGAACAGTATAGATACATAAATATTTACATGGTTTACTTTATAATTGATATATCCAGAATCAATGAATTACCAACTCTCTGTTGGTATTTGATCAGTCAATCTCATACTGTTGTTACAGTATATTGATTCCTCCAAAAGAATGTATTCTTTAATGTATACACTTTGCCTCAATCAGAAAGACAGTGTTAATATGGGGTTAGAAACCATGATCTTGAGACTGTTTTTGAAGTGGACGCCACTGTAGAATTTATAGTATAAGGTCAACCTTAAAAAAAAATCTTTTCCTCTACCGTGACCCTGGGTAAGGCAGGGATGTACATTAAGTCTTTTTTTTGTTGTATCATACCAGTATCCAAATATTTGACATTTATAATGTGTTATAATTAAAATAAGTCTGTGCCTCCCGCATATTAATATAGTAACAAACAATATTTTATTTTTGCAGGCCCTGAGGACTTAGTCCAAATTATAGGATGTTTAGGTGATAACTTTTCACTGGAGGGATGGCAGATCATAAAATCAGCCATCCTGATAAGCCATTTTGTGTTTTTAAAATGAGGGACATAGAAAAATAAATGGGAAAAGGGAATTAGATGTACAGATGCACCAAGCATTTAATTAGGCCCAGACATTACTGAAGGTACAGTAAACATTGCTGACAGGTTTTATGTTGTGTACTGTAAACAGCCTACTTTTTTGTCTGATGATAGACATGTATCACCTAGATGTGTTTCTGCTGACAGACAGACATCATTTAGTTTTCTGATTCACACGCTTCCATGTAACAGGGATGTTCTTGGAGTTTTTGCAGAAATCAATACACAAATCAATAGCTCTTTCAAGCAAAATCTACATGCTTCAAAAGGCGGTGAGCTGAAAAAAAATTACTTCAGTAACTTGTAATCAAATAAGTCTGCTTTTTTCCAGTCTTACAATGGCTGTAGTCCATGGTGATAATCAAATCTCGTAAGGACTTGAGTCTGTGGTCAGGGACTTGAGTTTGATTAATATTAAATCTTGTAAGGACTTGAGGCTATAATGATATGAAATCTATGGTGATATGATATCTTACAGGGACTCGAGACTATGATATCTTACAGGGACTCGAGTCTGTGATATCTTATAGAAACTCGAGTTTATGGTGAAATGAAATCTTACAGAGACTTGAGTTTGTAGTAACTTAATCTGTTGCTGGTGATATCATAGCCTTACATCTGTTGCTGGTGATATCATAGCCTTACATCTGTTGCTGGTGATATCAGAGCCTTCAAGCACCTGTTACAGGTGATATCTAGTCATACAGGCAACTGTGACTGATTTAAATACAGCTTTGCAAGCTTCTTTGGCCATTTCTGTATTAGGATCTGGAACAGTCAATATTAGAACATTTGAAGCATCTGGCCATTTCTACAAGCATCTGGAACAGTTGATATGAGACCCATTCAAACTAAACACATCTGAGGCCAGCAGTATAAAAAAAATGTTAGAAGTAAACAGTAATACTTTACTCACTTAAATACTTTTCAAGGATTTAGATTCAAACAAATACATTTTTTTAATTCATAACGTTTACATGCTACATGTATATAGTGTTTCTAAGACTCCTTTCTCACCAATAAACATATGCTACACACTGCTTAGGGTAAACAATAACCAACAATTCTGTTCTAAGAGAGAACTAATTAGAACACCAGTCCTAGTTATGTACAGTAGAAAAATCAATTGGCTAATCTGTCTAAGGCAGTAGTGGGTGGGTGCTAAAAGTTATTAGATTTTTCACCATGGCATCTGATGTAGCATTTAATAATATCATGTAGGAAATGATTGAGGCATCATGTAAGTATGGTCAGATCATCATGTAGGAATTGTGTGTTCAATTGTGTGATCACATCATTATTATATCTAAGAAATGTGAGAATGCATCATGATGTAAGAAATTTGTGAGAATGAAAGAAATTTGTGACCACATTTTTTTTTGTAGAAAATGTGTGAGTGCATCATGATGTAGGAAAATTTTAAAGTCATCATGATGGAAATTTGTGATCACATTATTATCGGTATGTAGAAAATGTGTGATCACATCAACATAAAGGAAATGTGTGATTGCATCATCATGTAGGAAATACATTATCACACCTTCACATAGGAAATGTGTGATCACATCATCATGTAGGAAATAAAATAGAAAAAATATGTGACATTGCAAATTGTGCCGACTTTCATTATAAATGATGACACCAGCCGTTTTGTTAATAAACTTGACAGATTGGGAGGACTATTTTCTATGAACCTAATCAGATTTACTGTCATGTATACATGCAAGAGAACATACTTGATAATGTATTTCTGACAAATTATAAGCCAATATTGTCAGTAATTCATTATCATTAGTAGTGCCATCATCAGCGTCATCATTTGTGGTGGCAGGTCAACAGGAGGATTTAAAGCAGCTTAACCTTTACCCTGCTAAATATCTATAATGAACTTATCCATCTTTCAATTTGGACAGTACCATTAACTGTTAAAACGGGTGCATACCAAAAAGATACTGACATAATGGAGAACAGTGTAGATCATGATTTACACTGATCGCAAAGGCAGAACCAGTCTTGTCCAGCATGGTCTTAACCCTTGGTTTACAAATTAGTATTCAGCACATTTTCATATTGGTTATTATTTGCATCATTATCACCATTTATGAATTTGAAGAAGGCGTTATACTTATGTTAAAATATAATCAACCAGCTGACCAAATATAATGACATGGTTAAAGAAGCACTGCTTACACTTTTAACAATTACAGCCATAAAGGGAGGTAATAAAAATAATAAATACAGTAATGCATCCTACTAATAGGAACAAGGAATACTGAAATATACATAAAATGTTTTATTTTTAACACAAACCTGTACCCATTACTCATTATGAAACTTTTCTATACTTGCCATGATATAATCAACATTTTCATCTTCTACTTTCAGACGGATCCGACACAAGCCTAAATGATCTTACAAATAAGAACAAAGAAAACACTACAGATGACAGTTCTGGTGACAAATCTGGCACAAAAACGCACGAAATTAGCGAACACAATTTTGATACAGTTAGTTGTACATCGGATTATGAAAGACAAAGTCTCGACTTTGATAGACATAGTTCAGAAGATGAATTAGTGACTATTAACAAAGAAAATGTAGCGGAGAAGCGTAAGTGGTCGCAGGTGCACTGTTCCGGTTGTTGTGATAGTTCTTCAGATGATGAAGTGAAAGAATTCCTCCTTAATCCTCAGCCGGTATTGCTGAGTTCAACCCCACCGAAAGGTGTTCAACGTGTGAAAGTTTATACTCGTTTTCCTTCTCAGAGACAGGTTCTTGCTCGAATGGCACCAATTACGGTGACATCAGTGTCACCAAGGAAACGACACAGACATGCTACCTCAGAGAATGTTTATGAAACGGAATCAGGTGCGCTAACTCAAAGACCGTGTTTGGACTTTGAGAAGATGCAGCAGGTACAAACTTTAGTCTGACCCAGAATTTGTGTTCACGTTTTCCACAGTTATTTGAGTGTGACAATTTCTCTGGGCCACACAAAGTTGAAGTGTTTTGCGTTTATTCAATGGAAATTATAACGTTGTGTAAACACAAAATGGTGATTGGATGTAAAACATTCAGGGGAGCTACTGCTTTTTATCGCAGATTTTTATAGGGCACGTGGAATTTAATCAACGCTCATCATGAACATTTGTTTCATTTGGACCATTCTTCCCATTTTTTTGTATTTCTACGCACTTGATTATGGCAATGTTACATATGCGAATGTGGCAGAAGGAATTGTCTATCTCTTAAAAGTTGTTGTTTATGCTTGAATTAAGTTTAAATGCATTACTACGCTTACATTTACGTGTTCTCAAGTTGTGTTAAACTAACAATTGCATCAAAACAGATCAACTTTGATGTATTTGAAGGAAGACATATGGGATGGCTGATATTGACAAGGACTTACAGATGAAAGGATAAGAAACTCTTTATATATTCCATGTAAAAGTGATAATTTTAAGAATTAGGTGAATGATCAGGAATGGCAAGAGTATAAGAGATTATGATGTATCATTTGAAATGGGCCTACAAGTCCAAGCAGTTATATTTATCTGCTGCATCAATTTCATATCTTTAGAAAGGGAGATTTTTCATATTTTTAGGCAGTAAACTTTATTTATGTTGGTTTTGTGTTACATGATTCAATGTGACTGCGTGTAAAAAACAAATGACAATTGTTGTCCATTTTAGCTAAACAGAGGCTCATCGAAGCTGCATTATCCAAAATATTTGCTTTGTTTCTTTGTGTAATTGTTATGTTCCACGTTTTATCATGGGTTTGGTCCTAATTAAAGCTTAATGCATGTATTTACTTGCTAGAAAGGTAGCTACTTTGGAAATCAGCAAGTAAGCCTAATCAGAGAAACATAGTTGTCAGACATCTTTTTAAGGAATTTGAAAACAAAGTGGTTTGTGGATGAGTGATGTAAAATACTCCTGGCCCCTTGGATTAAAATTGACAAAACAGGTGCTTGCGGGGGCTTATGGGTAAATGATAAAATCAGTATTGTTAAAGGTAAATCTATCGCTTCTTATCCTTCCACCAAAGTCCTTGATATTGATGTTGACTGTATTTTTTGCAATTTTCCGTTTATTTGCATGTGATAACTGTATATCGATCTTGTATCTGTATTTTTTTGCGTATACATTGTAAGACAACTTTCATGGTGAAAAAGGAACTACCTCAGGGGGTGTAATGAATGATAAGTATGAAAGCAGACGGTTTTAATTGTGACCGCAGTAAATATAGAAGTAAATATGGCAGTCACAGTATTTAATTTATGACCTGCAAATTGTATAGCTAAGAACCATTAACGATGTGAAAATGATGTGTATGATGAATGGATGACAGAAATAGATATAGTTTCATGACAAATATAATTCAGGGACATTGTTTGAGATATAAATATGACTGAGACAAAGAATTGTTAGAACTGACTTCATTTAGCGGGATTTCTGTCTTGTACTTACAAGTAACCACAAGTTAAGTTTCCATAATTCAAGTTTTTGCTGACATGCTAAGTTGAATTTTGTATATTTAACTAACCTTGCTAAATTTCTGTAATAAACTTGTCCGTCTTCCAATTTGGACAGTACCATTAACTATTAAAAGGGGTGCTTACCCAAAAGATACTGGCTGAATAGCGAACAGTGCAGATCATGATCATACTGCACAGATGTGCAGGCTGATCATGATCTACACTGGTGGCAGAGGCAAAACCAATCGTGTCCAGCATGGTAAGGGTTAAGAAAATATATTTTTACATGTATTTAAAACTTAAAAAAGGATATTGCAAAATATGGAAATTGTGTCATTTACATATATTTTTTTTGAAATTGAGAAATTTAGTAAGTGCAGTATTAACTTGATAGTTTTGTCCTTCAATCCTATCACGCTAACTTAGCCATTGTACGGAAATCCTGCTTGGTCAGGTCAGTAAACGAATGACAATGAATTTGTTTTAATTTTCTTTTAAGATTGTTCCTTATAACTATAGTTTAAGTACAGATGTCTTGACAAAGTATCAGGGATGTTAGAAAGATACACTTTATGCTGAGAGCTCAAAAATCTTCTTTCTCTCAATTGTTGATTGCAAATTATCAGGGATTAAATTTTGATTTACAAGGAATATTTTATTTGAAAAAAGTTTTATTTTCACTGATGAATGTTGTAAGTTGGAGATCAAAGGGAAATGAAACAGTACTTTTTTTGTAAAAATCGAAAATAAGTATGAATCCATTAGCAGTAAATGGAAGAGGTGTTAGGAATGTATAATTGATCTTTTACAGGTACTTTAATCCTTACCCTGCTAAATTTCTAAAATGGACTGGTCCATTTTTCAATTTGGGCAGCATCACAAATTATTTAAAGGGGTGTTCACTGAAATTTTACTGACT
Organism: Mercenaria mercenaria; assembly: GCF_021730395.1. NCBI lineage: Eukaryota > Metazoa > Mollusca > Bivalvia > Venerida > Veneridae > Mercenaria > Mercenaria mercenaria. The sequence goes on along the minus strand of NC_069361.1, from coordinate 14,707,888 downwards.
GAATAGCGAACAGTGCAGATCATGATCAGCCTTCATGGACGTGCAGGCTGATCTTGGTTTGCACTGGTCGCAAAGGCAAAATCACTTGCCGCCAGCAGGCTAAGGGTTAATCTAATGGTCAAAACATTAAAGGAAAAAAAGTTAAAAGAGGTGGGTTGTTATTCAAGGCCTAATAAATTTTCTTCCCGTGGGCTTCCTAAAATTGTGCACTTCAATCATATTTCTGTTTAGAGATATTTCAAGCATACTGTTGTTTGTATAAAGGAAACTGCGAAAGATATTTGGAATACAGTTTTTAAAAATGGTTTCTGGTTTTAAATTGCTTGTTGAGAAGGGAGCATGGCCAGTAGTGACACAAACTGGGTGTGGCTAGTGGGCTTGGGCATGGGTGGAAGTGACATCTACTGCACTTGATAGGTGGGTTTAACCAGAAATTACATCAAACTGTCCTGCTCCAAATCTCGACATCAAACTGTCCTGCTCCAAATCTCGTGCTCCTTAGTATCTACTACCTGTATTGTCTGCCTCGCAAAAATGAAACATTGCCTTCGAGGTATTTTGAATATCTAAATAATTGTAGAGGAAAAAGGTGGAAGAAGTTTGTAAAGACTATTGTTGAATATCTTCCCTATTTTATATTCAATATCATCAATGTGCTAGATATTTTGTTAAATGTTGTTTCAAGTTTTGTGTAAATATTTCAATTTTCCTTCACAATTCAGGGCATTTTTGGTAGATTTGTCTATTTCAATAGATAACATTGCATTTTACATGCTGTTTCATACTTTGTCTCTATTATGTATGATAATAGATGTATATTAATATATATGAAAAAAAAATCTTTAAAAAAATATAAATTTAAACCAATGGTTTGTTTCTAGTGTTTTTAATCCTTTGTTACTGCAATGGAACCGGGCATTCTTAGGTTGCTCCTATCCATCATTAAGACTTCTGCACAGCCCTATTTGATAGCATTTTCATGTGTCCAACTTTTTGGCTCTTATTATGATATACAAGCTTAGATAGAGGAGATGTCCTGTAATGTTGTAATTATTTATTATATAATGCAGATAACTAGATATTCAATATTTAGCTCCAGATTTTCAGTAGTATGTGTTTTTAGCTAAATGGTATAGGTAGATGGTCCTTTGTCTGGCATCCTACATCAGCATTATTACAGATCTTGATCCCTGAAATTTATGCCCAGAATTTCACCAAACTTGGTTTGTAGCATTCTGGCATGGACATTTTTCAGGTCTACAAATGGTTCTGCTTGATCCCATTTCGGGGCTGCCTGAGTTAAAAATAAAGGAATTAAAAAAGTATTAAACAACTTCTCTTGGACCTTTTGGTGGATCTTCACCAAACTTATTCTGTAGCATCAAACTTGACCCCAATAATGGGTCACCGGTTCTTAAGATAGAGAAACTTCCAAACAACTTCTCATGAACTGCTTGTCTGTAACCTCCTTGACTCCTAGTAAGAGCTAAAATGGAAATGAAAAATCTTAAAGGATTTCTGATGTGAAGCTTCTCTTGGATCTTCTTTATATATAATGGAGAGCAGTTAACCTAACCACTGGTTTCTATACCAGTACTAACCTGTTCTGTGCAAGTAACTGGTACATGAATCAAAGGAGGATGAATGATTTCAGACACAATGTCTTCTAACAAATCACCATGCCGAACATAGCCTTGCCTGAGGATCAAACTCGCACCTTTATGTTATGAGATCCCTTCCCTTGCAAGCACCGAAGTTACAGCAGACTCTCATTTATTCCTATATGAGCCGTGCCATGGGAAAACCAACATAGTGGGTGTGCGACCAGCATGGATCCAGACCAGCCTGTGCATCCGCGCAGTCTGGTCAGGATCCATGCTGTTCGCTAACAGTTTCTCCAATTCCAATAGGCTTTAAAAGCGAACAGCATGGAGCCTGACCAGACTGCGCGGATGCGCAGGCTGGTCTGGATTCATGCTGGTCACACACCCACTGTGTTGGTTTTCCCATGGCACGGCTCATATTATCATGAAAGATAAGGAAATGTGCAACACCCCTCACAGACATTATATGGGCTACTGTTCCAAAAAGACCATGATGTTATATACATGTATAGTAAAACTGAGGTTAAATGATGATACAAAAGATGCTGAGTTGGCAGGTATTTTTACAAGTGGATAGCAAACATTTTTGCTGCACATATGAATGAGTATGAAAATATAACAACCCATTAAGATCGTAAAGTAATAATAAACATGGGTGGTTTGTCTAAATAAGCTGAAAGCAAACAAACAAAATTGAATGAAACGTTATACATGTATAGCCATGAACCTTTCATTTTGATAATGTTTCATGGTGTATAGTCAATGTACTGCAAATATTTATCAGAATTATTACTGCTTGAGGGTACCACTCAAAATCTCATGTGGCAAAATACAACAGCAGAGGCTAGTATATCTATTATATGTTACAGTTTTGTATTTATTTTTCATTGCACAGGGATGGAAACTAAGAAACTATCACCTACTGTTGCCATATCATTTTAAATGATAGCTTATCTAGATTTGTTACAGTTTAATGTAGTTGTTGCCCATACATAGGAACTAATGCATAGTTGCTTTATACAAAATATACTTGTACCTATGAATATACTATACACCTGGTCAAGCCCCTATTATACAATTCGTCAATTTACTCATATTAATTCTACTTGCAAGGCAGTCAAGGCTTGTCATGAGCAAAACACCACCATTTTGTTTTTATGAGTGGGTTGAAAACCATTAAAAATGACAAAATTCAGTACAATTAGGGAAGATTTTAAATCCTCCTTTCCAAAAGGACAATAAAACATGTAAATGCAGCACATTTAATGTTACCTGTTTGTTTGTTTGTTTTGGGTTTAACGCCGTTTTTCAACAGTATTTCAGTTATGTAATGGCGGGCAGTTAACTTAACCAGTGTTCCTGTATTCTGTACCATTACAAACCTGTTCTCCGCAAGTAACGGCCAACTTCCCCACATGAATCAGAGGCGGAGGACTAATGATTTCATTTATCAAATAGTCACGGAGAACATACGCCCCGCCCGAGGATCGAACTCACGACCCCGCGATCCGTAGACCAACGCTCTACCTACTGAGCGGGCTTTAATGTTACCTGTACATGCACATGTTTACTTTATAAATACCAACATTGCAACCTGGTAAAATGGGTTTCTAAATAAATTGTTAAAGACAGCTGCAGAACACATACTTGTTTACAACCAGAGAGCCAGAGTAGACCAGTTTACAATATAAAAAGGAGATAAAAGGAGTTAACTTGTCAGTTTTATATAATAATATATTGATATAAGGTCTTGTTAATAAACATGCCATTGATTGAATGCAGCCTGCAGGTAGCAGGTAAAAATTGTGTTGGCACAGAGAAAAACAAGACACTGATCTATCTCCAATAACAAGAACTTTTTCTTTCACCATTTAGAGCAATATTGGCTGTTATCCAGTTTGTAAAGCAATTTTGTTTTATATTTGTCATTTATCGATACCGGTAGTAAAAAGAAATATGTGATATTGGTGGAGAAAGAAACACTGTCCCTTACAACACATTACTTCATTATGTTGTTATCTTATATGATCACACTTAATCTAATAAATGACCGGACATTTTCCTCAGATATGTCAATATTACATACAACTGACGGTCACTGGCAAATTAACCGATTTTGGACTACACACAAAGCCCCAGGGGACCTGATGAAATTACAGTGATAGAAAAACGTGAAAATGACATTATGCAATTGGTCAGTGACAGTGCGGTTATTGCCAGGTTTAATGGCCTCTGCCAGTGTTATTTTACATGTCCAGTCCAGACAAGTTATTTCATTTATAAATTATTTTATACAAAATTTGGTCAGGTTATCAGCCTTTAAATTTAGCCTGCTGGTGGCAAGTGATATTGCCTTTGCGATATGTCAGCTTGCATGTCTGTGCAGGCTGATCTTGGTCTGCACTGTCAGTAATTTTTCAGTGAACACCACTTCAATAATTAGTGGTAATGCTCAGATTAAATGATGGACCAGTCCATTTTAAAAATTTAGCAAGGTAAAGGTTAACAGTTTGTTTCTTTATATAAAAGGTATATTTAGGTTATAACACACTAAATAGTTGTTGTTCTTTATTCTATATAAAATTGACCTATTACCAATGGCCGCAGCACACATCAGGACCCATTTTAAATGTCTGTAACCTACATTTTCTTGAAGAATAATGTCAGTGCTAAATAAAAATCAAAAGAAAAGTGGGGGTCATGTTTGATGCAAGAAAAATAATTTCAGTCAAACACACAAAGTGCAAAATCAGCTGAAGAATGAAACCCCAAATTACACTGGTGGCATATGATCTTAAGTTTCCATGAAAAATTTTGTCATGTTGTTATTTCATTATGAAAATGCTACCTACATGTCAAGCATAGATCTGTCATGTGATTTTAGCAAAAAAATTGCAAAGAAAATAAGGAAAATAGCTCTACAGAGCAAAAAAACTGAGAACTATTTGTATCCGCCATTATGCGACTACCATTTTTTTTGCGCCATTTTTCTATTTAGTGTCTGTATGCCTTTAAGGGACATGCAGGTGAAATAGTGGACAAATATTTTCTATAATGATAGAAGGATTTTAATTTCTCACATTTTATTGCCCTTGCATGGTAGTTAAAATGATTAATAATTTCTTACCTTGACGAAACCTGTTTGCGGTTTTATGTTTTTGCTAATTTGACCTACGATATTCATACCAGGTTAGGGTAATCCATGAAAGTTACTATAAAATATTATATTTCGTTTTAAAATATACTTATTTTACCACTTACATTAGGATTTAATTGATAGGTATTGATTGATCCTGATGAAGGTGTAGGATACTCCGAAACCGGTCGATCAAAATAAATAAACAGTTAAACTTTTTCCGGTGTTTGACGTGTGGTCCTTCTATCTGTTTGTATTTATAGTGTTTTAATTGATTGGTATTAGTGAGAAACAAAGTTCTTTGACATTATTTAATTTTGCCAGGAATGATTTTGAACAAAAGAACTTTGTTGTAAAGACATGTGTTTTGGGATTTAATTTCATCAATTGACTGAAGGTAGACACGCTGATTAATACTGCTTGAGGTCACTACGGGGATGAGGGAGAGTTTTTTTACATTTTCATATTAAAAACGGTGGACAAAAGCCCAATAAGAAAAGCTACATTCAAAAAAAGCAGCCACCCATTCAGCACTCCGCATGGAAATATGGGTGTATGTAAATGTTTACAAGTACATAATATATAGTGGCTGAATGTAAAATATTAACAATAATATGAACAAATTTAATGATAATAATAACATAAAAGTAACAAATAGACACAAACATACATTGAAGAAGGAACACAAAAGGGCACCACCTAGGAATGGTCAGTCGCAAAAACACCACTTGGGAATGGTGCCAATTAAAGCTCAGTCTTCAACCCCTACCAATTTGTTCCTACATTACAATGTATTTAAAACCGTGTGTTGTTACAGATATGAAAATACTAGTGAAAAAATCAGCGAGTTCAAAGCCCTATTCAGTATTCAGCTAGTATCACACTCAAGTGCTCTTGATTGCTAACTTTTTAAGTCTAGTATTTTGATAAAGTGCAGTTGATATATAAAAAGTCAATTTTATAATTTTGTTGGGTTTAACGTTGCACCGACACAATTATAGTTGCAAGCTTGATGGCTTCCTCACATGAAGAATTCAATGCCCCGAGTGAGACTCAAACCCACATCGATGAGGGGCATGTGATTTGAAGTCAGCAATCTTAACCACTCCTCCTAAAATGTCAAAGCTGAACTGGTATCTGACACAATTTTGTAGCTATCTAACATTTATAGTGCAGCTGATACCTGAAACAATCCAGTAGATTTCTGACAGTGCAAGTGATATCTGACACAGTCTAGTAAGAATCCAACAGAGTCTACTTGTACCTGGTATCTGACACGTTCAAGTAAACATCTGACAGTATGCAGCAGGTATGTAACAGTGCAATTGTCTGGCAGAGTGCAGTTGATATTATACGAAGTCTTAGAAGACATCAAAGTGTAGCTGATAGTTAGCAGTCTCTTGGTTATCTTACATAGTGCAGCTGATATTTTACACATTCTAGAAGATACCTGACAGTGTGCAGCTGATATCTTACACAGTTAAGTAGATATCTGGTGGAGTGAAGCTCATTTTTAACACAGTCTAGTAGATGTCTGACAATATGCAGGTGATATTTGACACAGTCTACTTGATATCTGACAGTGTGCTGCTGATATCTGACACAGTTTGATTGTTATTTCACAGTGTGCAGCTGATTTCTGACATCTAAAAGGGTTCATTTCTGTTATAGTCTGAAAGGTGTTATATAGAGTGCAGCTGATGTCGGACACAGTTGGATAGATGTCTGACAGTTTTGAAGGTGTCTGACAATGTATAGGTGATATCTGGCATAGTCTACAGATATCTGAAAAGTGCCTGACACAAAGCTGCAGTTAGTAAATGCAGACTATTTTACAGCCAAGTGCAGATGATATTAGACATAGTCTAGTAGATAATGTGTGTGTGGGGGGGTGTGTGTGTTTGTGTATGCGTGTGTGTAATAGAAAATCTTTATATTTTATTTTGAAAATATGTATTTAATTCCTGTTTCTCAACATAACCTCACTGACTGCAATCTCAGTGCTTTTTAACATGACACAACACATCTCTGTTCTTCAACATTCAGTTTTAGCCCGCCCGCTTAGCTCAGTAGGTAAGAGCGTTGGTCTACGGACCTCTGGTCGCGAGTTCGATCTGGGGCTATCTGTATAAGTTCAATCCTGTGACAGTTTGATAGAATCGACATTGTGTCTGAAATGCATAGTATCTGCAATCTGATAATTCATGTGGAAGTTGGCAGTTACTTGCGGAGCGTTTAGACTGTCAGAATAGTGTACTGGTTGTTTGTTAATGCGGTTAATGAAAACTGAATATTTGAAAATAGCGTTAAACCCAAAACAACAACACAAAAATGTTCAACATTCAGTTGCACGAGTACAGTAGGTGAGAATTAAGTCACAATATTTTACCTACTAAATAGAGGCTGCAAAAAAATCAACCTTTGGTTTAATAGATTTGGGTCAAAGCATGGTAACAAAGACATTTATTTTCCCATTTATTTAACCCTCTGATGACTAACACCATTTTGTAAAGGTAAGGAAAACTGTTTGTACTAAACATAAAGAAAATGATTAAATCTTGACCTTTAAATTTCAACATCAGGCTTTAAACATGTCAGATGTTTTGTGTACAGTAGTATAGATATTATCAACAGAACTGACAGAGGATTGCCGGGCTATTAAATTTCATTTCTCAAAAAAATAAATTTTATTCAGTGTTAAACAACCACTTAAGAGTTAAATTATTATAAGTTACACCTGAGACCAGCATTTGACAACAAATTAAATTGAACTAATAATAAAAGAGAGTTAAGAGGAACAACACATCAAACACCGGGTGTAGTTAACAAATTTAATAAAATCTACCGGTTTCGGTCATATAATGACCTTCATCAGGATAAAATATAAAGAAATTTCTACACTGAAGTATATAAAATGTGGACGACTTTGATGACAAATTGTTACTATAAATAGATTGGTTCTGGCAACTGTCCAAAAATTGTTGGCATCGGTCCAAATGTAAAAGGAGTCTGTTTTTAGAGTTTTTGTACAAGAAGAAATAATTTTAACTTAATTAAATATTCCGTAAACTCTGTTGACACTAATTAATTGTTCATTCTCATTACTGAACATTCCGTACTCGTCCTGGCATAAGGTATCCGTGCTGGAACAGGGTGTTGGTTGGATTGGCGACAAGGGCGATGGTATATTGAATGTAAGTGTTCCGATTGGTGGTTCTTCCTCGGACTTCCTGCTACGTTTAAGTTTCATCTTGGGTGACAAATTAAATTATTGAGAGCATGTTTTCTTCAAAATTTTGGTTCTCCAAAACACATAAGTCAACCCCCATTTTTAACTTGTTTTGATGCCTTTTGTCAGGCCAGTTTTTGGAATTTCTAAGACAAAAGTAGCAAGTATTAGACGTAAACAAAAATTGTTTGTTTCAGGTATCCCAACCTACCCTAAATTTTTGGCCCGACCCTAAATGTTTTTATGGCCTTGGAGAATATTTTTTTTCAACTTTTTAACAAAAAGTTGCAAAACTGCACTTTTTATGCTTTAAACATGGCCAGTGATGTTAAAAATCAACTTACTGATGCTCTAAAGACATAACCCCCTTATTTGTATTCATTTTTTGACACAAAAATAATTTCCGAAAAGTCTCCCTTAATAAAAAAAAATTCCAAAAAAAAAAAAAAAAAAACAATTCCGACCTACCTACCCTAATTTTTTTTTAGCATGTTACCGGAAACAAAGAATTTTTTTTTTAGGCCTTATAGTAGAATGGTGTCTTGGAATTTAATCCATAGCTTCAAGCTATTACAAATTTGCTTAATTATACATGCTGCAATGTTGTTATCTAACAAAAAGAGTTCACATGCATCTCTAAATCTGGGACACTTCACAGTGTGCACTGGTATTGAATTTGATATGCTTGAAATATTAAAGGGAAAAACAGCTTTTGTCCTTATACAATTTATTGCTAATGATGGTAATCTGTTTTTCAGTTTTTCTCCTCAAATTTTCTCCAGTTTTGCATCCAGCTGCTTCCTAGTTTGCATAAATGATTGCAGGAGATGAATCAGCTTCCTTTGGCAGGCAGATTGCATGTGCACTTTAACAACATTGATTTTTCATATAAAAAGACAAAATTAACATGCTATATTGTTACTTGAGGCACCAACGTTTTGATCAAGGCTGATATTACAGTAAGCTGTCTTTTCTTGCAATATGTAATTTTCATGGTTAATGTAAAGTTTGTACTCATATATTCGCAGCAAAATTGCATTAAAATGGTACCGTAAAACTGTGGCAACCATGGCAGCAACACCAAAAGTAAAGGTATTTTACTGCAGCAGAATCCAATTTGTTTGGTGCACATAGGTTTTGTAGAGATCTTCAGTTTATTTTTCGTATAGGCTTAATTTTGTTTTTGCTGAGTACTGCTATTTGTTTTTTGTGTAGAGGTTATAAGGATAATTAACACAGGTTGTGCTGTCATGCCTTGCTTTTCAGATGGGCTGTTAAACACAGGCTGTTCTTGTGTGCCTTGTTCTTCAGATTGGCCATAAACACAGAATGTACTGCCATTAACACAAATTGTGTCACCATTAACACAAGTTGTGCTGTCATGCCTTGCTTTTCAGATGGGCTGTTAAACACAGGCTGTGCTTTTGTGCCTTGCTCTTCAGATTGGCCATTGACACAAATTGTACTGCCATTAATACAGATTGTGACACCATTAACACAGAATGTACTGCCATTAACACAGATTGTACTGCCATTAACACAGATTGTGCCACCATGAACACAGATTCTGCTGTTCTGCTCAATGCTTTTCAGATGGGCTGTAAAACACAGGCTGTTCTGGTATGCCATGTTCTTCAGATTGGCCATTAACACAGACTGTACTGCCATTAACACAGATTCTGCTGTCATGCATTGCTTTTCAGATGGGCTGTTAAACACAGGCTGTGCTGGTGTGCCTTGCTCTTCAGACTGGCCATTAACACAAATTGTACTGCCATTAACACAGACTGTGCCACCATTAACACAGAATGTACTGCCATTAACACAGATTGTACTGCCATTAACACAGATTGTGCTACCATGAACACAGATTCTGCTGTTCTGCCCAATGCTTTTCAGATGGGCTGTAAAACACAGATTGTACTGCCATTAACACAGATTGTGCCACCATTAACTCAGATTGTACTGCCATTAACATGGATTGAACTGCCATTAACACAGATTATGCCACCATTAACACAGATTCTGCTGTCATGCATTGCTTTTCAGATGGGCTGTTAAACACCGGTTGTGCTGGTGTGCCTTGCTCTTCAGATTGGCCATTAACACAGATTGTACTGCCATTAACACAGATTGTGCCACCATTAACACAGATTGTACTGTCACTAACACAGATTGTACTGCCATTAACACAGATTGTACCACCATGAACACAGATTCTGCTGTTCTGCCTTGCTTTTCAGATGGGTTGTAAAACACATGCTGTTCTTGTGTGCCTTGTTCTTCAGATTGTGCTATTAACACAGATTGTACTGTCACTAACACAGATTGTACTGCCATTAACACAGATTCTACCACCATGAACACAGATTCTGCTGTTCTGCCTTGCTTTTCAGATGGGCTGTAAAACACATGCTGTTCTTGTGTGCCTTGTTCTTCAGATTGGCCATTAACACAGATTGTACAGCCATTAACACAGATTGTACCACCATTAACACAGATTCTGCTGTCATGTGTTGCTTTTCAGATGGGCTGTAAAACACAGGCTGTTCTTGTGTGCCTTGTTCTTCAGATTAGCCGTTAACACAGATTGTACTGCCATTAACACATATTGTGCCACCATTAACACAGATTCTGCTGTCATGTGTTGCTTTTCAGATGGGCTGTTAAACACAGGCTGTGCTGATATGCCTTGCTCTTCAGATTGGCCATTAACACAGATTGTACTGCCATTAACACAGATTCAGCTGTCATGCCTTGCTTTTCAGATGGGCTGTTAAACACAGGCTGTGGTGTGCCTTGCTGTTCAGATTGGCCATTAACACAGATTGTACTGCCATGTGCCACCATTAACACAGGTTGTGCTGTCATGCCTTGCTTTTCAGATGGGCTGTTAAACACAGGCTGTACTTGTGTGCCTTGCCCTACAGATTGGCCATAAACACAGAATGTACTGCCATTAACACAAATTGTGCCACCATTAACACAAGTTGTGCTGTCATGCCTTGCTTTTCAGATGGGCTGTTAAACACAGGCTGTGCTTTTGTGCCTTGCTCTTCAGATTGGCCATTAACACAGATTGTACCACCATTAACACAGGTTGTGCTGTCATGCCTTGCTTTTCAGATGGGCTGTTAAACACAGGCTGTGCTAGTGTGCCTTGTTCTTCAGGTTAGCCATTAACACAGGTTGTTCCACCATTTACACAAATTGTGCCACCATTAACACAGGTTGTGCTGTCATGCCTTTCTCTTCAGTTGGGCCTTTTTCCTAAGATGGGTCATAAACAGAGGTTGTGAAAATGCACCTTGCTCTTCAGATGGGTCATTAACAGAGGTTGTGCAAGCATACCATGCTCTTTAGATTGGTCATTAACAAAGGTTTTACTTGCATGACTTGCCCTTTAGATGGATCATTAACAGAGGTTTTGCTTTGCTGTTATAATGGGTCCTTAATAGAGATATTATAGGTCATTTATAGAGATTGTACTGCCATGCTTTGGTGCTATGAAGGGTCATTAACAGAAATTGTGCTGCCATGCTTTGCTGTTATAAGTGTCAACAGAGGTTGTGCTGCCACACTTAAGTGTTATTAGGGGCCATTAACAGAGATTGTGCTGCCATACCTTACTGTTACATGGTGTCATTAATAGAGGTATTACTGCCATGCCTTGCTGTATAAAAGTCATTAACAGAGGTTGTGCTGCCATACCTTGCTGTTACAAGGTGTCATTAATAGACATACCTGCCCCTCATGTGGATCATTTAGAGAGGTTATGTTAGTCTGACTTTCTTCTCTGAAGGGTCATCAACAGAGGTTGTGCTGGCATGCCTTTCTGTTATAAGGAGTCATTAACAGAGGTTGTGCTGACATATATTGCTCCTCATATTGATCATTTTATAGAGGTTGTGCTGACATGTATTGCTCCTCATATTGATCATTTACAGATGTTGTGCTGGCATGCCTTTTCTGTTATAAGGAGTCATTAACAGAGGTTGTGCTGACATGTATTGCTCCTCATATTGATCATTTACAGGGGTTATGCTGGCACATATTGCTCCTCATATTGATCATTTACAGAGGTTGTGCTGACATGTATTGCCCCTAATATTGATCATTTACAGAGGTTGTGCTGGTATGTATTGCTCCTCATATTGATCATTTACAGGGGTTATGCTGGCACATATTGCTCCTCATATTGATCATTTACAGGGGTTATGCTGGCAAATATTGCTCCTCATATTGATCATTTACAGAGGTTGTGCTGGCATGTATTGCTCCTCATATTGATCATTTACAGAGGTTGTGCTCACATGTATTGCCCCTAATATTGATCATTTACAGAGGTTATGCTGACATGTATTGCTTCTTATTTTTATCATTTACAGAGGTTGTGCTGACACGAATTGCTCCTCAGATTAATCATTTACAGAGGTTAGGCTGGCCAGAGGTTATGCTGACATGTATTGTTCTTCATATTTATCTTTTACAGAGGTTGTGCTGACATGAATTGCTCCTCATATTGATCATTTACAAAAGTTATGTTGGTATGTATTGCTCCTCATAGAGATAATTTACGGAGGTTGTTCCGGCATTAATTGCTCCTCATGTTGATCATTTACAAAAGTTATGCTGGCATATTGCTTCTCATATAGATCATTTACAGAGGTTATGCTGACATGAATTGCTCCTCATATTAATCATTTACAGAGGTTATGCTGACATTATTGCTCCTCATATTGATCATTTACAGTGGATATTCTGGCATGACTGGCTTCTCTGGTGGATCATTAACAGAGGTTGTGCTGGCATGCCTTGCTGTTATTATAAGTCATTTATAGGGGTTGTGTTGTATTTTTATGTTTCCTCATAAGAAACTGTTACATATTTATGAGTTGATATTCATCACCATTATTGTCAGTAAGAAGTTTTCCTTCCGACTCCCTTTGTTTATAAGGAACCTATTTTACTGATAATTAGTGTAAAATTCTGTTGCAAGCATCTGAGGTTGACACCTATGTCATATATAGCAAAATAGAAAATATTCAGTTCATGCTTTTCTGAAGCACTTTTCCAGTGCACTTTTATTCAGATGTGCAGAACTACCTTAATTATGGTAGTAAAAATAAAAGGCACCTCATTAACTTTTAGAACTTCAGATTTAATGCATGATTGTAAATTATTGCTGATTCCTATTTTCGTCTCTTATTAAATATGCAAAACCTTCATACATTTATATTAGAATGTGGGTGTATTTTATGGAAATGACTGAATCCATTAAAAGAAAATAAACTTTAGAAGCTGTTATTTTTAGAAGCTTTCATCTCTATGTGTTACCAACAGCTCAATTTGAACATTTATGAATATGGTGTCAGATTACGCGTCTCCGAGGAGATGATGGTAATTGAAGCATAGGCACCGTTTTAAGGCCTAGTTAGTTCACCGGTTGAGTGAAAATATTAAATATTGAAGACTTGAATTATTTTAATGACAGTGTTTAGAATGTTGAAGCTTTTAAAGGAAGGTTTTATGAAGCATAACTCTAAAATACAGGATGTTTGATTAGCGTCCCGGGATGAAAGAAGCTCCTTTGAAAGAGTTATGAATGACAACATATTGATTAAACCTGTGTGGAGAGAATTGTTTATTGTAATATTCACAAAATTTATTGAATGGGAAAGCAAATTGATACGAAAGTAATTTACATAATTATATGTCACACAGTGTCAATTGAGAGCATTTTCTACATTTTATGATGGTACATAATATCAAAATTATGGTCTGATATTTTAAGATATTTTCCTTGGGTGCCCATGTAAGAAAATTGGTCAAGACATTTGTGAAACAATGGTGGGCGGGTGATCTAAGGCCATCACAGCCCTCTTGTTTTAAGGATCAGGTTAGTTTGAGAGACTGATTTAGATATAACGGATCATGTTGCAGTACCCTAGCTGTTTTCCAAATCTTTGTTCTTTGTCATGCATGCATGGTTTAAAGCACTGAAGCCCACTATCCTTTAAAGCATGAGCACTCAGGCCAGTTAGTCGAATGGAAGACAAAAAAGAGCAGCTCAGAAATTTCTAGTAAAAGGTGAAGGTAAAGGTCTTGTTTATTATAGTGTCAACCCTATTGAAAGGGCCAGCCAATTTGGCTTCTGAGACACCTTTATTGTGTGTACCAATTACCTCCCAATTCCTACTATTATGCCAGGCGCAGGCGGATAGAAGTCGGTATGTGGAATGAGATTTAAACCCCATACCTCTAGATTGACAGACACTAGACCATTGGGCCACCTGCAAATTCAAACCTACAGTCTCTTGATGACAAGGCTTTGGCTTGAAAACTCCTTCAATATTGTTTTTCTGTGGTTGTTCAACAATGCATTAATTATATCAAAATTATCATAATCTTAAAATAAATGTATCAGTTAAAAATCTAGGCATGCACAGAACATGTAGAAATGCATAAACTTTACATTATAGAAAGCTGTTCCTCTCATGAGGAACTATTTGTTTATCTTTAGGATCAGCACAGTGAAAATTCCAAAAGTCAAAATGCCTATACTGCCTTTGTAGTTGAAGGACTTAAATTAGGTTTTACTTTGTTTTTATGAAAGCCTGTTTGCACCACTAAAAGGACAAGAGGGTAAAATAAAACTACGTGAGAGTCATTTGATAGTTCGAAAAATAAAGTAGATATAAGAGCCGAAATAGATAGCCATAAAAAGTAACTAGATATATTTTTTGAAAAGGAAAAAGATATTTCTTTGTATCTTACAGATTATTTAAATGTTTGGCTGTTTTTTAACGTTCAGCTTTGTTCAATGCCTAACAAAGGCTGTATGCAAATATAGTTAATGGTCTCTGACACAGACCCATGCTTATATAAAACTGATACTTTTACAGAAATCTTTTGGTACCTACCTTCAGATGTCAGAGAATGTTTTTGGATATCTTTGTAGTAACTGACTAACTTTCTTCTTTCTCAGTCACAAGAAGTACAGAATACAGTCAATAGAAACAGGATAGTCATGTGCAGCAGTCTCAGGGAGCGATGTGCAGTTGTCAGAAGCAACATAATTGCTTTCAGCTGTTTCAGGGAGCCATGTACAGTTGTCAGAAGCAATATAATTGCTTGCAGCGGTCGAAGGGAGCCATGTACAGTTGTCAGAAACAACAAAATCACACGCAGTTGTTGCAGGGAGCCATGTGCAATTGTAAGACACAACATAATTGCTAGCAACAGTTGCAGGGAGTTGTGTACAGTTGTCAGAAACAACATAATTCCATGCAACAGTTGCAGGGAGCAGTGTACTTGTGCAGTAGTTGCAGAGAGTCATGTACAGTTGTCAGAAACAACATAATCCTGTACAGCAGTTGCAGAGAGTTGTGTACAGTTGGCAGAAACAACATAATTGCTTGGAGTGGTTGCAAGGAGCCATGTACAGTTGTCAGAAACAACATAATCAAGTGCAGAAGTTGCAGAGAGCTGTGAGAAGTTGTCATAAACAACATAATCCTGTACACCAGTTGCAGGGAGCCATGTACAGTTGTCAGAAATAACCTAAATTGCTTGCAGTGGTTGCAAAGAGCCATGTACAGTTGTCAGAAACAACATAATCAAGTGCAGAAGTTGTCGAGAGCTGTGTGGAGTTGTCATAAGCAACATAATTGCTTGCAGCAATTGCAGGGAGCCATGTACAGTTGTACAGCAGTTGCAGGGAGGTGTGTACACGTGTCAAAAACAACAAAATCCCTTGCAGCAGTCGCAGGGAGTCATGTAAAATTTGTCAGAAACAACATTTTCACAATAGTAGTTGCAGGGAGCCGTGTTTAGTTGTATGAAACAACAGAATCACATGCGGCAGTCTCAGGGAGTCAGGTAATTGTCAGAAACAACATGATCTCATGCAGCAGTCATAAGATGACATGTACAGTTTGTTAGAAACAACATAATTGCATGCAGCAATCACAAGGTGGCATGTACAATTTGTCAGAAACAACATACAGTCGAAACTCGGTATCTCAAATTTCGAGATAACCAAAATTCGAGTTATGAGGAGGGAAGTATATGGACGAAATGTGTACACATTCCGAAAAGATTTAATAAAAATAAAAGTGTTTCCTTGATGTCGTGTATATGCTGTTGGCACTTTACGTGTTCACGATCCCGTACAATTTGTGTTTATCAAAGGTTTCAGTTTTTCGAAGAATAAAAATGATACTAACCTCAAACGTTTTTGAGTCAAGTTTCCTTTTTTGTACCACGTTGCTCCCCCGGAGGATTGACAGTATTTCGATCTGACATTTTGAACGAATTATGTCTTCCCCCAAGAAGTTAATTTTTAAACAGTCTCATCGCGATTACCTCTAAGCCGTATTAAATATTCCCATTAATTCATTAGTTTAAAATAAAAGCAATTTTCATAAGTCTAATAACAAATGACTTCTAATTAAAGAAATCTAATGTTTACATCAAACAATTATCATTATTGCACATGCAAAAAAGTATGACATCATCTCACTTTGATAATTGTCGCACCTTTGATATGTCCGCATCACGGCTTTCTGGTTAGGCAATAAACATGGACATGTGTTAAAAGCCAAACACTTTCACAATGACATGTGTGAAATTTTATTGAATATTTTTCTCACTTCGACTTACCGGGTTTCCAATGCACTTGAATTTTAATGACGGGACTGAAAATCCCTTTCGACACATCCGGAGTCTCGGTAAGTCAAATTTTGACGTAACCGAAGTTGAATTACATGCATAAAGAAGGAAATTTGACGGGACTTGAAAATTTCTTCGACTTAAGTGGAATTTCGAGGTAATCGAGTTTGAGATACCGAGTTTCGACTGTAATTGCATGCAGCAGTCACAATGTGGCATGTACAATTTGTAAACAACATAATCCCAAGCTGCAACCATAAGATGGCATGTACAATTTGTCAGAAACAACATAATTGCATGCAGCAGTCACAAGGTGGCATGTACAATTGTCAGGAACAACATAATTGCATGCAGCAGTCACAAGGTGGCATGTACAATTATCAGGAACAACATAATCACATGCAGCAGTCACAATGTGGCATGTACAATTGTCAGAAACAACATAATTGCATGCAGCAGTCACAAGGTGGCATGTACAATTGTCAGAAACAACATAATCACATGCAGCAGTCACAATGTGGCATGTACAATTTGTCAGAAACAACATAATTGCATGCAGCAGTCACAATGTGGCATGTACAATTGTCAGAAACAACATAATTGCCTGCAGCAGTCACAGTGTGGCATGTACAATTTGTCAGAAACAATACAATCCCATTCTGCAGTCATAAGGTGGCATGTACAGTTTGTCAGAAACAAAATAATTGCATGCAGCAGTCACAACAAGCATGGCATGTACAAGTTGTTAGAAACAATGCAGAAGATGCAGGGAGTTGTGTATTAGGTATCATAAGTGACACAATGGCATGCAACAGTCACAGGAGGGTCATATACAGTTGATCATAATTATGCAGCAGTTGCAGGCAGTTGATATATTCATTTGTCAGAAACAATATACAGTCGAATACCGTTACCTCGATATTCAAGGGACTGTAAAAATTGCATCGACGTATCCGAAGTTCGACGTAACGATAACGACTATCTTGGACAACTTTGTACTTGTGTCGGACGTCTATATTTGTCACTATATCCAATGCTTTTTTTCAGAGGGCTTGAAAGAGGAAAGAAATAATATAATGTAAATACGATTTTAATTTTATTGACAAATAAACATCTTAATTAAATAGTACATACATACATTTAAGTTTTAAATGTTTTCAACATGTATGTGTAAACATTAGCATTTTATTCCTTCCATAAACAAGTCTGAATGCAGCTGTAATGTTCCTAGTTGAGTAGTCATTTTGACTGTGCTTCGATAACGAAAATTTGCCGGTGTAATACGCATATTGTTACTCAATCCTAAATGGCAGATACAGAAAAATATTTCATCCAAATTAGCTGTTATATTGGAAAACAAGTTGCCCGCTTGCACGCTGCTTTATAAGACTAATTATTGGGAATTAAATGCAAACTTCCTAACATTTGAAGTGGATTAAAGATTAAATAACAAACACACTAAATTGATTATGATAAATACATCGCCGGACAACAATAGGTTGCTTTTCACACCTTACAAATAACATGGATATTTTTGACACGCTGTGATATCGACGAAACCAGGTGTAAAAAAATTACAGGTAAATTGACGGGACTGAAAAATCTCATCGAGCTAAACAAAATATCGAGCTAATCATATCGAGGTAATGATAAATAATTACACTAGAATATATAGGGAAAAATTGGGACCGCCTAAGACACATCGTGCTAACCGGAGTATCGAGCTAACCGATATCGAGGTAACGATATTCAACTGTAGTTGCATGCAGCAGTCACAAGGAGTCACACATTGTTGTGTACAATTTTCAGAAACAGCATAAAGATGTGCAGTCAGTTATTATTATTAACAATTAATCAATTATTATCTTATAAGAAACAACTTAATTTGTGTGCATCAGTGACAAGGAGTCATGGCTGCAGCCGGATATCAGACTGAACTGTTACATTTATATGGACAGAGCTATAAACAAGTTGACTACATTCACATTAATCCTAACCACGCTAAATTTCTACAATGAACTTGTCCATCTTTCAATTTGGACAGTACCATTAACTGTTAAAAGGGGTGCTTACCAAAAAGATACTGACTGAATGGCGAACAGAGCAGACCATGATCCGTGCAGGCTGATCTTGGTCTGCACAAGCCACAAAGGCAGACTTACTTGCCGCCAACAGGCTAAGGATTAACAGTGTTTATCATTCATCATAAAACTTCCAATTCATGCCTGTTCAGTCTTCAGTTTACAAAATTATTTTAGTTTCAAACCATGTGGACATTTGAGACTATTTATTTGCTGTCATAGCAAAATATGTTGTCAGGCCAAATGCAACGTGACTGAAGCAGAATTTTCTGCTATTCATTCTTCACAATTGTGGTTAAGGTAGTTCTGCATGTTTGGACTGAAATTTTTTCTACAATGTAGAATTTGAATAAACTCTGACTTTTTAAAAATTCAGAATATACCTAGAAAATTCAGCAAATAAAAAGAGAGGGTCGTATGCTTGATTTTTAGTAGACTGGTTTGAAAAATTTGGACCTCACGCTGTTTTTCATAATGGAAGTCTATGGGAAAATCTCAACTTACATAATATTTTCGCGAACAGAAATTTTTCTACAATGTAGAATTTAATGAAACTTCTCACAGCTGTAAATAAACATATGGCCTACAATATGGTGAAATGAAATGTATAGGTCCATGTGCTTATTTTTAAGATATCTGACCATGACTGAAGTGAACTGCACTTTTCACGCTTAAATTTTAAAACATTATTTTGAATATTTTAACGTGTCAGATGTTTTAGTATTATATTTTAACTTTAGAAAGACAGTAACAGTGTCATTGTAATAAATTTACTCACAGGTTGCTATTAATTCATAAAATGATTTTCATTTCCGCACGAATCCAGGCTTTATTCTACGTTTTCCTGATAAATGACGTTACGCCATCACTTCCGTTTTATCAAACTTGCAGAACTACCTTAACAGAGGATATTTTACTTGAATGCCGTGTCTTTTTATATTGAATTTATTAAACTTGTTTAATTAAGTGAGTTTAATGAAGTGAGTGTTGAAAGACACAAAATTTTATGTAATAGACATATTGATGCAACATCAAAATTTCTTCTTTCTGTACCTGTTATAGGTCAAGTTAAGTCAAACAATGTCTCCTACACTTAAAAGGACTTCAGGGTCAAAGTGTAATGCCAAAATTAGGTAATGGCTTTACTTCAGTCTATTAGAGTCAAACATATGATAAAGGAAGTTATGACCAAGTATAAGTTTCTGTTAATGTGAGCAATGACCTGTGCAGACTTAAATTAATGGTTTGCTAAAGCTGTTTTGATGCATTCTTGCAAAAAATTCTCAAGTGGGAGTGTTCCACTTGGTTTTATGGGTGCTTATATTTGAGATTTAAACACTGATTCTGCACTTTGTTTGCTATACCTGTAGCTTTCTCAAGTAGAACTTACTTGAAAGTTTTTTTTAGAGATTCTTATTTAATTCTGGGGGTACTCCTAGTTAAATGTGTTAACCCTTACCCTGCTAAATTTCTATAATGAACTTGTCTATCTTTCAGTTTGGACAGTACCATTAACTATTAAAAGGGGGCTTACCAATAATAAGATACTGACTGAATGACGAACAGTACAGATCTTGATCAGACTGCACGGATGTGCAGACTGATCATGATCTACACTGGTCGCAAAGGCAGAACCAATTGTGTCCAGCATCATAAGGGTTAATACACAGTCATGTGAATAACTTAGAAACATTTTCATCCTCTTGTATTATTATAGCTTGACTGTTTAAAAGTTGCCAAACAACAGAGATTTTGTGGTGGCCTTGTCATCAGTGCCTGCATCCCTGTCCAAGCACATCCTTGGCTTAATAGTTTTGCATGTAAGTAGCTTTTAACCCTTTTAACCCATGCAGTCTGATCAAGATTTGCACTGTTTTCCATTCAGTTAGTATCTTTTTGGTATTAAAGCACTCCTTTTAACAGTTAATGGTACTGTCTAAATTGAAAGATGGTCAAGTTCATTATAGAAATTTAGCAGGGTAAGGGTTAAGAACTGTGAGGTCAATATGCTTCTAAACTTTACATAATTATGTCTAAGGGATCTTGAGATGATCTCACACGACAAGTTACACAGCTATAGCTTATATTTTGTAAAAATTATGATTTTTTTAACATAGAAATTTTGTGAAAATACTGAATACAAGCAACTTTTTCAAATACTGCTTAACTGAATGCTTTCAAGCTACTCATCAGTTTTTGGCATCATCATAAAAATGACTATTACGAACAAGGTTCCTTCACAGATACTTGGGGTCAGGACCACCCATACCCACCCCACTCTCCTGTGCCCCTGCCTAAGTTTAGCGAATATTTTTAGCATTTTAACATATATTTAGCATATATGACGATCTACGATTCTGTTACCATTCTGTCAAATGAAACCAGTCCTGACAATTGACGTTCGGGTCCCGACAATAAAATCAATAATTATCATAAATCAATCAATCTTACTTGTATGGCACAGTGTACTTCCCTGTGATTAGATCCCTGCTTTGCACTGCGCATAGCATACGCGGGTACCAAACTTGGATTTTTATCATAGGAAGTGATGATCCGCTATAATATAGTAGTAATTTTAAAAGCGTATTAATTTTTGTACCCGATTTATCATAAGCACAGCCCTTACGAAAATGAAATATGGAAACAAGCTGGCATTAAGCTGCAAGGTAACTGTCAATGATCTGGCAACAGTCTGTCAAAAAAAAAAAAGGTAACTGGAAATAATCTGATTCCTATATGGGAACAAACTTCCAAGAAAAAAAGTTTAGCTGAAAATAATATGGACACTATTTCCATATTATTTCCAGTTTCTGGGAATAATCTGCAAACTATATGACAATAAACTGGCTCATAACAATCAGCATGTAAACACACTGACAATATTGTCAGCTTGTTTCCAGTGTCTGGAAGAAATCTGGCAGGAAAATGGCAAGAAACTGGAAATAAAAAACATAATTTCTATAATCAAATTGAATGAGTACTGAGATACCAGCTTGCATACAAAAACTTAAGCAAAAAATGCTATGTGGAAAAAGGGGCTTAATTTTGGAAAAAAGTATAGTTATGGGACCTGCTTAGTACATGTCAGGTCATGACACTGAACAAGTGTGTAATTAGTTTCAATCTATAATTTTGTAAAAAAAAAAAAAAAAAAAACGAAAACATAGGGGCATGTCCAATAACTTCTATTCTTTGAATAATCGAGATAAAAATTACATAAGTGACAATATTGTATGGATTGGCTGTCTGTCTGACAGTACATTGGATATAAATTTACTCAGAGCAGATTCTGACAATGCACTGGCTACACAATGGCAATACACTGGCAATATACCCATCTTAGCAATTTTCACAGCAAAACAAATATTACAAGACACCTTATCAAAATGGCCAAGTGTTGCATTTTTCCCTCCAAAACTATTTTCAGTTTTCAATAGTTTTCCAGCACTGATGGGCACATTGTAAAGGTACTTTTTCATCATTTTACAGTTACTTGTTTTCATTGTAACACAGATTCTGTCCGCAACAAGTATTTTTGCTAAACAGATACAGCAATTTTAAAAGTCAAGTATTTTCGCTACCCTGTAAAATAAAACTTGCAGATTTACCATAATCTTTGTCAAATTTCCTTTGGTTTCAATATTATATTATTGATAACTGAAATATTGCAAATCTGAATTTGTATTAAAATTGAGTCACAAGCAAATGAAGGTTTTAAGTCACATTAAAATTCATATTAAACATTAATAAGGATAAATAGAAAAACATATATACTAACACTAAACTGGAAACAAACTTCCCATACACTGACAATGCTATGACAATACAATGGTAATAAAGACAATTTTCCTAGGGGGAAATAAAAAAAATTAGTAATACTGAGTAGTGAGCGATAAATTGGGATACTAGTCCATCTTTAGCTCAGTAGGTAGAGCGTCGATCTACGGATCATGGGGTCGCGAGTTCGATCTTAGGACGGGGCTTGTGTTCTCCGTGACTATTTGATAAATGACATTGTGTCTGAAATCATTAGTCATCCACCTCTGATTCATGTGGGGAAGTTTGCAGTTACTTACAGAGAACAGGTTTATACTGGTACAGAATTCAGGAACACTGGTTAGGTTAACTGCCCCCTGTTACATGACTGAAATACTGTTGAAAAACAGCATTAAACCCAAAACAAACAAACAAAACTAGTCCATCTGCCACACTAATGTATACCCGCTGTTACATGACTGAAATACTGTTGAAAAATGGTGTTAAAACCCAAAACAAAAAAACACTCATGTATAAGTGCTCATAACTTTGTACTGCATAAAGGAATTTAGTTAAAACTTTAAATAATGATTCCAGTTTGCTAAAGTGTTTCTCTTGTCCATGTAAGAGAGCCTGGCATGTTGTGACTGACAAAACAATGACAACACACTGGCAATATGCCAGTGTGTTGTCAGAAAAATATTTCCAGTTGACTGGCTGTGCACTGACAATACAAGGACAACAGACTGGAAAGTCCAAAAAGCCGCTTGTTGTCAGTTGTGTATCCAGTGTGTTGCCAGATTGACATTGCATACCAGTTTGTTGCCAGATTGTTGTCAGTGTTTATTTCCAGATACCTCTATATAATTTAGCTCCTTCAAATAGTTTTATATGAAAAATCAATGAAATTTTGTTAAAACGTCATTACAAACATCACTGACAACAAACTGTATATAAACTGGCAGCAGACTGGAAATTAAATTTTACAGCTGGTTTTCAGGTCTGGAAATCAGCTGACAAGCACATGGATACATGATGGTTATTAAGTGGCAACACACTGGATCAGTTTATTGTCAGCTCTGGAAATAGGCTGGCAAGTAACTGGATTTTAGAGTATTATTGACTGGAATTACACTGGACATAAACTGACCACACACTGACAATAGGGAAGGTTTTTCATAAGGGAGTGCAAAGCAGGGGTTCAAGCGGCAAGCAAGTGTTCCTGAGTGTAAGTTTCACTTGTTGGAAATCTTGTATTAATAAGAGAATTGATAGTAAAATACACTTTTTTTTTTAAACACGCTAAAATGTTACAAAATGCATTTTATGATCGTCACATAATTATGCTCAATACACATGATACATGTGAAAATGCTAAAAAATATTCACTTTATCTAGGCAGGGGCGGAGGAGAGTTGGGTGGGTGGGGGTGGTCCTGACCCCAAGTGTCTGTGGGTTCCAAATATGTCCAAATCACAGTTGTATGCAAGCAGGATCATGTTGTCATTGTATCTAACACTTAGCCTTCAAGAGCATCATTCTATACAACTTTTAATCAAAAGTACAATGTTACATTATATCGTTGCCAAGTTACCGTCCCCTCATGTGAAAGAATTTGCATATGATTAACACACAACCTGCAGTTCTCATTTTGCAATCTTAGATGAAAAAAAAACGTTTTTATGTAACATAATAGTTAAGAAATAATGTATATATGTTTTAAGGTTATTAATTCACAGAAAGAGGTTATATGTCCATGGAATAATTTCACAAATGGAGGGTGTAGAGGAGTCTTGTGGCAGCACCTTGCTATGTCCCTCAACACAGACCACAGGGGTGTAGAGGGGACTTAGGGTAGCACCTGACTATGTCCCTGAACACAGACCACAAGGGTGTAGAGGGGACTTGGGGCTGCACCTAGCTGTGTCCCATAACACAGACTACAGGGGTGTAGAGGGGTCTTGGGGCAGTACCTAGCTATGTCCCTCAACACAGACCGCAGGGGTGTAGAGGGGTCTTGGGGCAGCACCTAGCTATGTCCCTTTACACAGACCACAGGGTTGCAGAGGGTATGGGACAACACCTAGCTATGTCCCTTAACACAGACCACAGGAGTATAGAGGGGTCTTAGGGCAGCACCTAGCTATGTCCCTCAACTCAGCTGCAGGGTGTAGAGTGGTCTTGGGGCAGCACCTAGCTATGTCCCTCAACACAGACCAATGGGGCATAGAGGGGTCCTGGGGCAGCACCTTGCAATGTCCCATAACACAGACCACAGGAGTGTAGAGGGGTATTGGGGCAGCACCTAGCTATGTCCCTTAACACAGATCACAGGGGTGTAGAGGGGTCTTGGGGCAGCAGCTAGCACAAACCACAGGATTGTAGTGGGGTCTTGGGACAGCACCTAGCTATGTCCTTCAACACAGACCACAGGGGTGTAGACGGGTCTTGGGGCAGCACCTAGCTATGTCCCTTAACACAGACCACAGGGGTGTAGAGGGGTCTTAGGGCAGCTCCTAGCTATGTCCCTTAACACAGACCACAGTGATGTAAAGGTGTCTTGGGGCAGCACCTGTCTGATCCATTAACTCAAAACACAGGGTTGCAGAGGGTCTGGGAGCAGCACCTAGCTATGTTCCTTAACACAGACCACAGGGGTGTTAGAGGGGTCTTGGGGCAGCACCTAGCTGGTCCATTAACTCAAAAGCAGCACCTAGCTATGTTCCACAACACAGATCACAGGGGTGTAGCGGAGTCTTGGGGCAACACCTAGCTATGTCCCTCAACACAGACCGCAGGGATGTAGAGTGGTCTTGGGACAGCACCTAGCTATGTCTCTAAATACAGACCACAGGAGTGTAGAGGGGTCTTGGGGCAGCACCTAGCTATGTCTCTTAACACAGACCATAGGGGTGTAGAGGGGTCTTGGGCAGCTATGTCCCTCAACACAGACCACAGGGGTGTAGAGGGGTCTTGGGGCAGCACCTAGCTATGTCCCTTAACACGGACCACAGGGTTGCAGAGGGTATGGGACAGCACCTAGCTATGTCCCTTAACACAGACCACAGGAGTATAGAGGGGTCTTAGGGCAGCACCTAGCTTTGTCCCTCAACTCAGCCGCAGGGTGTAGAGTGGTGTTGGGGCAGCACCTAACTATGTCCCTCAACACAGACCAATGGGGTGTAGATGGGTCTTGGGGCAGCACCATGCAATGTCCCATAACACAGACCACAGGAGTGTAGAGGGGTCTTGGGGCAGCACCTAGGTATGTCCCTTAACACAGACCACAGGGTTGCAGAGGGTATGGGACAGCACCTAGCTATTTCCCTTAACACAGACCACAGGAGTATAGAGGGGTCTTAGGGCAGCACCTAGCTTTGTCCCTCAACTCAGCCGCAGGGTGTAGAGTGGTGTTGGGGCAGCACCTAACTTTGTCCCTCAACACAGACCAATGGGGTGTAGAGGGGTCTTGGGGCAGCACCTTGCTATGTCCCATAACACAGACCACAGGGGTATAGAGGGGTCTTGGGGCAGCACCTAGCTATGTCTGTCCCTCAACACAAACCACAGGAATGTAGAGGGGTCTTGGGGCAGCACCTAGCTATGTCCCTCAACACAGACCACAGGGGTAAAGAGGGGTTTTGGGCAGCTGTGTCCCTCCCTCAACACAGACCACAGAGGTGTAGAGGGGTCTTGGGCAGCACCTAGCTATGTCCTCAACACAGACCACAGGGGTGTAGAGGGGTCTTGGGGCAGCACCTAGCTATGTCCCTCAACACAGACCACAGGGGTATATAGGGGTCTTGGGGCAGCACCTAGCTATGTCCCTCAACACAGACCACAAGAGTGTAGAGGAGTCTTGGGGCAGCTCCTAGCTATGTCCCTTAACACAGACCACAGGGATCTAGAGGGGTCTTGGGGCAGCACCTATCTGGTCCATTAACGCAAAACACAGGGTTGCAGAGGGTCTGGGGGCAGCACCTAGCTATGTCCCTTAACACAGACCACAGGGGTGTAGATGGGTCTTGGGGCAGCACCTAGCTGGTCCATTAACTCAAAACACCTTGGGGCAGCACCTAGCTATGTTCCTCAACACAGACAACAGAGGTGTAGAGGGCTCTTGGGGCAGCACCTAGCTATGTCCTCAACACAGATCACAGGGGTGTAGAGGGGTCTTAGGGCAGCACCTTGCTATGTCCCTCAACAGAGACCACAGGGGTATAGAGGGATCTTGGTACAGCACCTAGCTATGTCCCTTAACACAGACCACAGGAGTGTAGATGGGTCTTGGGGCAGCTCCTAGCTATGTCCCTTAACACAGACCACAGGGATGTAGAGTGGTCTTGGGGCAGCACCTAGCTGGTCATTAACTCAAAACACCTTGGGGAAGCACCTAGCTATGTTCCTCAACACAGACTGCAGGGATGTAGAGGGGTCTTGAGGCAGCACCTAGCTATGTCCTCAACACGGATCACAGGAGTGTAGAGGTGTCTTGGGGCAGCACCTACCTATGTCCCTTAACACAGACCACAGGGATGTAGAGTGGTCTTGGGGCAGCACCTAGCTATGTCCCTCAACACAGAATACAGAGGTGTAGAGGGGTCTTGGGGCAGCACCTAGCTATGTCCCTCAACACAGACCACAGGGGTATAGAGGGATCTTGGTGAAGCACCTAGCTATGTCCCTTAACACAGACTACAGGAGTGTAGAGGGGTCTAGTGGCAGCTCCTAGCTATATACCTTAACACAGACCACAGGGATGTAGAGGGGTCTTGGGCAGCACCTATCTGGTCCATTAACTCAAAACACAGGTTGCAGAGGGTCTGGGGGCAGCACCTAGCTATTCACTTAACACAGACCACAGGGGTGTAGAGGGGTATTGGGGCAGCACCTAGCTTTGTCCCTCAACACAGACCACGGGTGTAGAGGGGACTTGGGGCAGCACCTAGCTGTGTCCCTCAACACAGACCACAGAGCTTTTGAACGTTTATTTTATAGATTAAAAGAGCGCTATAAAAATCTGGTAAATAATAATAATTATTGTAAATTTTAATTTTGGGTAAACAAAGACTGGCTATGAAGGAATCTTCTTTGCATTTTATAGGCTTATTTGTTATTGTAATCAAGTACATAAAATGCTCCCAGTTTTATTGTACTTCTATAAGCAGCTACTTTGAGCTTGACTTTTGACAAATTTCGTCATAAATTGGACTTAAAGACAAATGGAAACATTTATATTGTCCCTCTGTATACAATAAATGTTCTTTTCCAAAATTAATTTCTAATGACAGGAAATAAAATTTTGTTGCCAGTAAAGTTAAATGTAGAAAGGCTGCATTGATTTCATATGGCAATGTAAATCAAGATTTTGTAGTTAATATAGATGTTTAACCAGAAACACAATACTGAATTGTAATTTTGTTGTCATGATTTGGAACGATTTTGAACGAAAGTTTCAACTTTCTAAATATTATTTCCCTGTATTGTCATGCCTGCTCTTTAGTCTTCCGTTTTATTCAATGACCACACGTACCACATGGTGTTTGCGTCCCAAAACAAACACTTAAAATACAGTACAGAGGGAGAGGATTTTATTTCCCCGATGAAAGATAGTTTCTCATTACAATAAATTGGAACAAACGAAGTGGAAGTTATACGTGGGTGAAGACCCGACATTGTGGTGTAGTTTCTTTGTTTGCAGATTGAATCTAAATCATACATGACCACTTTAGGGCAATCGAGAAAAATAGCTCTGCTTTACTTCAGTTACATGACTGCACGAGATCTCTGATATATGATTATAGTAACAGCTTGCGACGGAAAAAACTGCTGAAACGTGAAAAGCGGAAAAAATCTCCTCAACACTATTATTTGTTGTGACAAAATATTTGCATTATTTAACAATGCACGCATCCTAATCATGATTCCCCATGATTGAAATAAATGAACCAGTTACGAACAGTTACTGTATGTTTAATTCATAACAAAACATTTTTATTTTCCATTTAAGAATTTAATTACCATCTGAAAAACAGTTGTGCAATATTTAAATAATAAATGGGAGTTAATGAAAGAAAACATTTCATTTCAAGGAAGAGTTGGCAAGTTTGCAAAACAAAGTCAATATGGTAATGCATTAGTAATGTCATGTCAAATATTTTTGTTCTCTATTAAAACTTCTCCCTGTTTGGGACATTTTTCTAATAAAAACAACATTTTATAATCATAATAAAACATGCCCTGAAGAGTCATTTAAATTGTGATAGAGGTAAAATATTTTTATTTTATCTTTCTGAATAAGACAATGTACAATGGTTTTTTG
This sequence comes from Mercenaria mercenaria, assembly GCF_021730395.1. Lineage (NCBI taxonomy): Eukaryota > Metazoa > Mollusca > Bivalvia > Venerida > Veneridae > Mercenaria > Mercenaria mercenaria. Next base: position 14,679,087 of record NC_069361.1, on the reverse strand, counting down.
TTACACCAACCTATGTTAAGCTTTATAATCACTGTAGTGTAATTATATTTTGTATATAATATAAATGTGTTTTTAGCTCACCTGAGCACAATTAAAGTACCCAAGGTGAGCTACTTTCATCGCCTTGTGACTTAGTCATGTGTCATGGTCAATTATTTTACTGTTAAAACTCTATTGGCCCAGTGTTCATGAAACTTTGAAAAAATGTTGCCCTCAATAAAAAACTCACATGTTAAAAAAAAACTGTGCTATCTGGGTTCAAAAATTAGATCACTAGGTCGGCTGAATAGGGAAATCATGTTGACACACTAGAGGCAACATTTTTAATTGATTTTCATAAAACTTTGTCAGAATATCAGTTTCCAAGAAATCTAGAAAAAAAATCAAAAGTGGGGTATGTGGTTTTGAAAACAGGGTCACTAGGTCAAATCATAGAAAAACCCCAGAGGACACATTTCTACTTTCAGTTCATAAAACTTTGTCACAATGTTTGTCTGTGTGACATCTAGGTTGCCTTTGTTACATGAGGTAAAAAACTAGATCACTATGTTAGATCAAAGAAAAACATTAACCCTTAGCCTGCTGCAGGCGAATTTAACAGCCTTTGCAAACAGCTTGGAACCAGATCAGACGCCGATTAAATCGGCGTCTGATCAGGTTCCAAGCTGTTTGCTACTCTGACAATATTTCTTCCAATTTTGGAGCAAACTGAATGAACTTTACAATTTTAGCAGACGACATTTCCAGCAGACGATAATTTATCTAGCATGCTAAAGGTTAAAGAGGCCACATTTTCTACTTACCCGAGGTCTTAAACTGGGTCACTAGGTTAAATCATAGAAAAACTGTGTCCAAATTTTCCGTTTGATCATCATAAACTTTGTCAGAATGTTTGTCCTTATGAAATCTAGGTCAAAAGTGGAATGACTAAGGACAAAAAACAGAGATAAATCACAGAAACACCTTGTAAACACTTTATCATCATAAAGCCTTCTAAGGAATTTGTCTGTATGGAAAAAGGTCAACATTGAAAACTAGCTAGGTCACTATACCAAATGTTAACTTCTAGCCACATTTCTGTCTGATCTTCATGAGACTTGATCACATTGTTTATCTCCTTAAAATCAAGGATAAAGTTGTAACAAGTCATTCTGGTAGAAAACTAGGTCACTAGGTCAGATCATTTAAAAAGTTGGTAAATGATTAGCCTGATTACATAAAATAATCTCACAATGTTTGTCTCACATAACTTCACTGAAATAATCCTTTAGGTGAACATACACAAAATGTGGAAAATTATTCAGTTTTCAAAAACATGACACTTAGAACGATAGCACTTTTTTATAATTATGTATTTAATTATTTCATAATTTTATTCATATAGTGGAAATTTTAAAAAAACCTTCTTGTCAGAAAATGCTGGCCCAATTAAAAGAAATCAGATATTTACCATCTAAATTGTTCAAGCAATTTGTGAAACTCAGGTGAGTGATCTAAGGCAATCATGGTGCTTTTGTAAATGCAAAGATTTAGCATTAAATAACTATATCTATTTATGTTGTTAATTGGATGAACAAGAAGACTTATGAACGCGAAAACTTAGAGCGTAATAGAATGCCGCTTAAGCCAGTGATAGGTGGGATGAAGGGTGTTGTACTTCCCATTACCTCTCATGAACAGACTTAATCAAACCGAATCTGCTATTATTTTGCTTGTTTGTGTTCTGTGCTTCCAAAGGATCTTCTTACAGATTTTTTAGACGTATTTGGAAAAAAAAAACATGTCCATTCACATCTTTGTAACATTTACCGGTAGTTATTAACCCATTTTCAAAACTCATTTATTCTTGAAATGATTTAGAATTGAAATCAATTATTGTTAAAATGCTTTATTTGACCTCCGTGAATGTTTCATTATTAGCCTTTCCAATAATATTTCCTACAAACATGTTTTAGATGAATTAATAGAAATATCAATCATTGAAACAAACCAAGTAACAATCATTATTATTGAGCTAGAGGCACACTTTCTGTGACAAGTAAACCCTTCATGGATAGCCTTGATTCAATTTGGTTAAATAAAATCGTGGAAAAAAAAGAATTGGTCATTTATAGATAAGACATGTTAGCGGCTGTCAGTGTTTGTTCTGGGGATCGAATGTTGACAGCCGATAATGAATTGATATTACCTTAGGAATGAATTGGTTGGTAAAGAAGAAAGAGCCCCTTGAAGACTTTAACATTGGTACATGACATGACTGGTCATGATTAAGGTTTGTGGACTTTAAGCTGTGGTACTGCTATTATTTTTCCTGTTTTTCTACATTAAGGTCACACTCCCAGGAAACGATCATTGAATGATAAACTGATAATGCTCCGGAAAGTTCATGCTCCTGCTGCTAGTAAAAACGGAAAATTTTGGGTTTATTGACAACAATATCTAACAATATCATACTAATGACAGTGTCTTGCCTTTTACATATTACTACATCTAAAAGTATTTATCATAAGCGTGGCAACCACTATAAACAGTAAATCAAATACGTGTTTCATCTATATAGAAGTCATTTAAGATTTCATGCTACTTCAATGAAATACTGAATTTATCACTGAAATAATTTTTTATTTCACTGTATGAAACAGTGAAAACCATCCTTTTATTTTTCACTGTACGAACTACACTTGAATACGACAAAGTATATGATTTAAATAAATTGATGCAATATTTCATCAGTAAAGTAAATAAAGTGAAATTGTTATCCAATGTCATCACCCACGTCATATGACACAAGTGCAAAAATAACTCTTCACCATATTTTCATGATATTCCCCCTTCTTGCTTAGAATATATTATGTAATGTTTGTAACACTTTATCTTTATCTCTCTTATTATTAATTCACTTTTGACACAGACTCAACTATGTCCAATATCTTCATATCCTTACTGAGTCATTAAAAACACCATGACAGCCCATCTTCCTCAGATTGCCTAGGGCAAATTTCACTATCCAGCACGAAATATCGAGTGCGCTGTCTCCTGTGACAGCTCTTGTTTATAAATGCCAAAATCGCATACAAAGTATATGTAATCATAATGAAAATGCCAAGTGTTATGTAGGGTCTACTACCTTAAGTGGTCCCCTATATACACTAGGGATTATAGTCCATACTGCCATTAAGTGGTCCGCTATATACATTAGGGATTATAGCCCATACTGCCATTAAGTGGTCCCCTATATACACTAGGGATTATAGTCCACACTGCCATTAAGTGGTCCCCTATATACACTAGGGATTATAGTCCACACTGCCATTAAGTGGTCCCCTATATACACTAGAGATTATAGTCCACACTGCCATTAAGTGGTCCCCTATATACACTAGGGATTATAGTCCACACTGCCATTAAGTGGTCCCCTATATACACTAGGAATTAAGTCCACACTCCATTAAGTGTCCCCAATATACACTAGGGATTCTAGTCCCACGCCATAAAGGTGGTCCCCAATTACACTAGGATTAAATCCACACTGCATTAAGTGCCCCTATATACACAGGGATTATATCCACACTTGCCAATAAGTGGTCCCCTATATACACTGGGATTATAGTCCACACTGCCATTAAGTGGTCCCCTATATACACTAGGGATTATAGTCCACACTGCCATTAAGTGGTCCCCTATATACACTAGGGATTAGATTCCCACCACAGCCATTAAATGGTCCCCTATCTACCCTAGGGATATATCCACACTGCCATAATTCCCCTATATACACTAGGATGATATCCAAACTGACATTACGTGTTCCCAATTAAATAGTGGTTTTCTTGCTTCCTCGCAAGATGTGGGTTTGAAATTCATTTCAATAAGTGTCCCTCGAATATTTATAGAGATACCCAAAGTGAAAATATTTATTTCAAGTGCAGCTATTATAAAATTCAGATGTTTTCATCTGTGTTCACAAATTCATGTGGGCACGAACAATTAAGTAAAATTACCAAGGATACATTGTTTTAAATGTAAGATTAGAAAAATTGCAATAAAATTGAAAAAAATTTAAACATGTTCAAAATGATTGTTTTAACCAGGCAATTAATAATTCAGCGAGATGATCAAACCAAATGATTTATTTTCCTCAACATTTAATTGATCAAGCCTATATCTCAGAAAATAATATGCTTTTATTTCTGTCTCTAACTATATTTAAGAAATATGTTAAATAGTGTGAAACCATCAAATAAATAAAAGCCTCAGTGCGAGACTACGTATCTGTCTCCTATACTTACATATATTGAAGCTGTTTTTACACATTGCGACAAAATACTATTTCAGATTAAATCTCTGTGGATTCAAAGACTGTGACTTGTCCTACTCATATCCTGGTAATAACCTTTAACTATAATACCATAACACTCAAAAGACAACTGGGGCCTGACCTAATTAATCAGGGCCAAGTTGGAATCACATGGTGGGAAAGAAGTGGGGCATACTGGAATCATGGTTTGGAAGGAGTGTACATATTGAATCATGTAAAGGAGTTTGGCCCATGTTAGAATCATGGTTGAAAAGTTTGGGCCATGTTAATCAGGTTTGAAAGGAGTGGAACATGTTTGGAATCAAGATTTTATTGGAAAAGAGTGGGGCATGTGAATCATGGGTTGGAAAAAATGATAGATAGTGTTGAAATCATGGTAGGAAATGAGTTGGGGCATGATGAATCATAGTGGAAAAGAAGTGGGCATGATGGACTCATGGTGGAAAGAAGTGGGGCCATATTGGAATCATGGATGGAAGAATGGGCATATTGGATCAGTGGAAAGGAGTTTGGGGCCATGTTAAAATCATGGTGGGAAAGAAGTGGAGGCGATATTGAATCCTAGTATGGAAAGAATGGGGCATATTGGTATCCTGGTGGACAGAGTTTGGGTCATGTAGAAATCATGGTTGGAAAGGATTTGGGCCATTTTAGAAATCATGGTGGAAAGGATTTTGGCCATGTTAGATATCATGGCTGGAAAGAGTGTAACATGTTGGAATCATGATTAAATGAAAAGAGTCAGGACATGTTGAATCATGGTTTGAACAAGAGTAGGGAGTGTTGAAATCATGAGGAAATATTGGGGCATGATTGAATCATAGAGTAGGCGAGAGGGCATGAATGGAATCATGGTGGAATAATTTGACTGAGTCCTATTTAATTCAACTAGTCATTGTGAGAAATATAAACACAGAAATAGGTTCATCTACATGATTGGTATTACAGACCCATTTACCATTCCAGACTGCTAACTGGCAGCCAGCTGCCTCATCCTTCCATCAATACTTGACAATCCAAAACCAAACAGATTTGCCAGCCTTAACAAGAGGTTAAAACATAAATACACCAGCCTTTGACTTTTTAACCTTCATAATAACTTTTTTATGATTATTATTTATGTTTGACTGGATTTAGTATTCTGTAAATATTAGAGTACAGATGTTTACACGTAGTGTTGGATACTTTAATGGCCAACATGCTTCTTGACTATATTGTTGATAATTCTTCCAAGTATCAACATCAGCCTCTCCAATGTTTCACAGTGGCACAAAGGCATTTAACATATTAAAATGTAATTTTAAGAGTAAATATAGTTAAAAAATTGATCTTAATACAAGGGAAGAAGGCAACATATATTTTTCTTGTTTACAAAATTTTACCAATTTATAGCTCAAAAACTTGTAATAAAATGATGTATAAGAACAAAAAGATTGTATGAGTTAACATTGCATTATACTTTGGTTCATCAAAAAAATTGCTAATTAATGATGAAATTGCTAAAGGCAGGCCAGCAGGTTCACCATAGCTCAAGAGCTACAAAATCAGAAGATTTAAGGTCATTCACAAAAATGTTTTTAAGAAAGTTTGAAGGAATATTTTTGTTCTGCCTTTACTGTACATCAAGCTCTCATTCGAACTTCACAGGTTCCATTTCTGGCACTTCACACGTTTCCAATTCTGAGACTTCACAGTTCCATTCTGACTGACACAGGTTCCAATCTAGACTTCACAGGTTCCATTCTGACTTCACAGTTCCTTCTGGGTCATCACAGACCCATTCTGAGACTTCACAACAGTTCCATTCTGCACTTCACAAGTCCATATCTGGGACTTCCACAGGATTCATTCTGGACTACTCATTCCATTCTCGAACTTCATTCACAGTTCCATTCTGGGAATTCACACCACTCCCATTCTGAACTTCACAGTTCCATCTGGTACTCACGTTCCATTCTATAGACACACCGTCCCCATTCTGTATTCTAAATTGTCATTTCTGGTATTCTAAGCATAATGATGGACCTGTTTTTGATGATAAATGCCAATTCAAATGTTGACAAAATTATTTCAGTTTACCCAGTTTTTGCTTTCACAGCTTGCTTTAAATTACTCTAAAAAAAAAAAAACAGATGAATATTATACGCTATACTATGTTTTTTTTGATTCAGGGAATATTGTAGGTGAATTTCTTTCAACCTTGAGACATAAATCGTATATTCCCTGGCATATCATTCATCTATATTTTGCATGTTTGAACAACATGGTTACTCACTGATGTTTGATTACCTCTCTTAAAATGTAACCATGCCAATTAATCATATGATATATATGCCAAATGATTTCCCTATCTGTGCCAATATGACACCACCCTCTGATTATATTTTGAATACTGTTTTACTTGATGTCAAAATGTTTATTTTAGGTCATTTTTCTAGTTATACCCCATAAAGGAAGTCTAAGAAGTCCCTTCATACATTTTGCATGCACCTGTATAACTCCTGGAAAGGTGTTTGCTTAGATTGATACCATTTTTGGTACAATATGATGATGATCTAGTCGAGGAATGGTTTTATTGAGGTTACCATCCCACCATTTTTGACAGAAATCTGACCCCTTTTCACATAAAGTTTGTTTTCCATCAATAGCTCTTGGTAGATAATGGATATGAACTTATTTTTGGAGACTGGAACATGAAATGTAATGTGCATGTGAGGTTCCATTTCAGTTTACAGTCAGTATAAATCTGTGATGATTTTGTGGCCCATTTTCAACTTGAAATAATGTCTTGTTGAATAATTGAATTCTTTTGGTAGACAGTACAGATTTATAAAAGGCAGGCTTATTTAAAGTATAACCAACTGTTTGGCCGAGTTATCATTCTTGACTTAAAATTAGTTTTTATGTTCATTATTCTCGAACAGATAAATGGATGGATTTCATCTAATTAAAAAGTATAGACCGTCCATGAAAAACCAACATAGTGGTTAGCGACCAGCATGAGGATCCCCGACCAGCCTCGACCCGCGCAGTCCTGGTCAGGATCCATGCTGTCGCTAACAGTTTCTCCAATTTCAATCGGCTTAAAAAAAGCGAACAGCATGAGCCAGACCAGACTGCGCGAAGCGCAGCTGGTCTGGATCATGCGTCGCAAACTCCACAATGTTGGTTTTCCCCTCACGCTCTTATATCATAAAAAAAGGCAAAACAATAGATTAGATAGAACAATTTGTGTTAAATTAATGCCCTTTTTCTAACTTAACCGTTGGCAAAATGATTTTGTCTGTTTTTTTTTTCAAATTTTTTAAAAACTTTTAAATGTTGATTGATTTAAATTCAAATTTGGTACTCATGTATACCTGAATATACGCTGTAAATGATTATAAAATACAGGACTAATTTCGATTTCATCACAATTCAACAAATCTTTGTGATTATGCCCCTTTTACAACTTAGTCCTTTAGTTTTCCCTACAAGAATGCAGTGTTTTACAGGGTATTACTTTTGTCTGCCAAAAGGCCTGTCATCTGTTCCTCTGACTTAAATCAGTCTTCCCCTGTTTTAACATAGTTGTAAAACATTCATTCTACACTTTCAGCACACACAGTATGCCTAGCAATAATTAAAAATATCAGAAATGGGTGTAACCGTTTTAGAGTTCAAGGTCCACCCTACTGTCCTTATAATTTATTTAAGCTTCAACCAGTCAATGAAGCACCACAAGTCTGGAACAAAACAATTATTTCGGAATTGAAGCAGCTGCTCTTAAGCGAAGAGCTGCCTTACTAAAGGTGACCACTAAAGAAAGTTCAACTGTAATAGATTCTCTTCTTTTAGCCCTCGCTTTCTCATTCCTGCATAATTAAAGAATGTAAATTCGACACAAATATGGATGTTATAATAAATCTTTTTCAATGTACTTTAGATCAGGTCCTTTAATTCAAAGTACTTTCTCCCCATGTATTTGTACCCTTTTAGATTGCTTTACAATTTAAATTGTGTTATAAATATCAAATGAGACAGAAATATCTAGAAAAGAGAAATTATACCCATCCCACGAACTATGGCGATATCATTCAGCTAAGTTGGGGTATCTTATGTAGGGTGACTTGTAAAACTATTGTCTACAATGTTAGTTACAAGAAAGATAAATCACACTTAAAAATAACAATGTCGTAAAAAGTGTAATTGATTCATAATTGCTTTTTAAAACCTATGACATTTAAGAATAACAATGGGTTTACAGCATCTATTCATTTAATTCTGTTGTATTTAAGTATAGTTTTTCCCTTTTGCAGTAAAAAAGAAATTACTATGTAATCTACATAAAAAAGCCCACACCTCTTAGCTCAATAGAAAAGCGCAGATCGACTATTGCGGGTTGTGATTTGATCCCCTGGGGGACATTCCCTTATGAAAAAACCTTCCTATTGTCAGTGTGGGGTCATTTATGTCAGTGTTTCCATCATTAATACTCTAAAATCCATTACTTGCCAGCCAATTTCCAAGCTGACAGTAAACTGAATCCAGTGTTGCCACTTAATAACCATCAGTGTATCCATGTGCTTGTCACACCGATTCCAGACCCTGAAAACCAGCTGTAAAATTTACCTTCCATCTCTGCCAGTTTATATACAGTTTTTGTCAGTGATGTTGAAATACGTTTATACCAAAATCATTGATATTTCCATAAAAAACATAAAACAATTTCAAGGAGCTCAAATTATTGTAATAGAGGTATCTGGAAATAAACACTGACAACAATCCTGGCAACAAACTGGAATGCAATGTCAATCTGGCAACACCTATACCTACTGACAACAACGCTTTGGACTTTCCATCTGTTTCCTTGTATGGTCATGCACAGCCATCAACTGGCTATATTGTTCTGACAACACACCTGGCATATTGCCATGTGTTGTCATTGTATTGTCATGTATAGTCAGTCACAACATGCCAGTCTCTTACATGACAAGAGAAACACTTTACAAACTGGAATCCATTATTTAAAGTTTAAAACTAAAATTCATAGATGCATACAAAGTTATGAGCACTTAGAACATATGTTTTTTTTTGTTTTGGTTTTAACACCCGATTTCAACAGTATTCACAGTCATTAACAGCGGTATACATTAAGTGGGCAGATGACTAGTTTGTTTGTTTTTTTTGGTTTAATGCAGTTTTTCAACAGTATTTCAGTCATGTAACAGGGGCATTAACCTATCCAGTGTCCTGAACTTCTTACCAGTAAAATCCAGTCTCTGTAATAACTGCCAACTTCCCCACATGAATCAGAATGGATTACTAATGATTCAACACAATGTCATTTAACAAATAGTAGGAGAACCCAAGCCCCTCCTCAGATCGAACTCGCAACCCAATGATCCCTAAGCTCCTCTAAACCTACGAACTAAAGATGGACTAGTAATCCCAATCTATCGCTTACACTCATTGTTACTAATCTTTTTTTATTTCACCCCCCCCTAGGAAAATTGTCGTTATTACCATTGTATTGTCATACATTGTCATGTATGGGAATTTGTTTCCATTAGTGTCCCTTATATATTTTTTTCTATTTACCTTATAATGTTTAATAAGAATTTTAATGTGACTAAAACCCTTATTGGTCTTTGTGACTCCAATTTTTAATCTCAAATTCTGATTTGCTATATTTCAGTTATCATAAAAAATTTGAAACAAGAAATTTGAACAAAGATTATTGGTAAATCTGCAAAGTTTAATTTTAACAGGTAGCAAAATATACATGACTTTAAAATTCATGTACTGTTTAGCAAAAAACTTGTTGACAGAATCTGTGTTACAATGAACACAAGTAAACTGTAAAAAGATGAAAAGTACCTTTACAATGTGGCCATCAGTGCTAGTAAAACTATGAAAACTGAAAATAGTTGTGGAGGGAAAAATGCAAACACTAAGCCAATTTGATAAGGATCTAGTAATATTTGTTTTTGCTGTAAAATTGTTCTCAAATGGTGATAAGTGTCCGATGAGAAGAGGAGCGTACGAGAGTATGTGATGAGATAGTGCCGTCACTTGTGGTAAGGATCACCTACAGCCCTTCTTGACTGATAAATTATGGATACATCCTAAACTAGATGACGTATGGCGCGGGGGGGGTATTCGACAGACAGCCTATCCATACCTTATTGTCAACTTAGGTAAGTTTTATCCTCGATATTCAAAGAATAGAGTTATTGACATGTCCCCAGGGGGGGCCTATTTTCCTTTTTTTTTTTTTTTTTTTTTTTTTTTTTTTTTTTACAAAAATTATAAATTGAAACTATTTACAACCGTTCCCCTCCCCCACAATATTACATGTTTTACATGCTGATTGTTATGAAGCCAGTTTATTGCATATAGTTTGCAGAATATTCCCAGAAACTGGAATTTAATAGGAAATAGCGCCATATTATTTTTCACGAAACTGTTTTTCTTGAAGTTGTTTCCCATAAGGAATCAGATTTTTCCATTACCTTTTTTTTAGCTCACTTGAGCCAATCTCAGGGGAGTTTTTCCTGATCACTCAATGTCCGGCGTCCGTCGTCCTCGCTGTCGCTGGCGTCTGTCGTCTGTCGACCTTCGTCTGTCCACATTACTTGTGTAGCGATAAGGCTGTATTTTTTCAATTAATCTTCATGAATTATTGGTCAGAATATAACCTTGATGAAAATCTAGGCCCAGTTCGAAAATGATCATCGCTCAAAACTAGTCACATAAATAAAGAAACCTGTGTATGCGTTAGAGCTGATTTTTTTCATTTAATCTTCTGAAGAGTTCAGAATGAAAACTTTGATGAAATCAGAGACCGAGTTCGAAAATGTCTCTCTCGGGTCAAAATCTAGTCACTAGTCAAATCAAAAGAAAACCGTGTTATGCATAGCGCTGTATTTTCAATTGATCTCATAATTTTGGTCACAGATTGATTGCCTTGATTAAATCTAGCGATATCGAAAATGTCAGCTGGGGTCACAAACTAGGTCACTAGGTCAAATCAAAGAAAAACCTGTGTATCGATAGAGGCGTAGTTTTTCAATGATCTTTATAATTTTGGCAAAAGATACCTTGATGAAAACTAGGCCGAATTCGAAAATGTCACTGGTCAAAAACTAGGTCCACTAGTCATATCACGTAAAAAACCTTGTGTATGCGGAAAGAGCGGTAATTTTTCAAGTGATCTTCATTAATTGTGTCAGAATGATTGCTTGATGAAATTAGACCAATTCAAAAAATGTCATCTGGGTCACAAACTAGGTCACTAGTCATATCAAAAAAAACCTTTGTATGCACTAGAGGCTGTATTTTTCAACTGATCTTCATAAATTTTAGCCAAATGATACTTGATAAATACTGATTTCAAATGGTCATCTAGTCAAAAACTAGTCACTAGGTCCAATCGAAGAAAAACATTGTGTATGCAATAGAGATGTATTTTTCAATGATCTTCAGAAATTTGGTCAGAGTGATTGCCAGATGAAAACTAGTCCGTTTTGGAATATGATATCTGAGTCAAAAACTAGTTCACTAGGTCAAATTAAAGAAAATCCTTGTCATTTTATGCGATAAAGACTGTATTTTTCAGTTGATATTTATGAATTTTGTCAGTTTTGATTGCCTTAATGAAAGCTAGTCGAATTTGATATGGGTGCATCTAGGTCAAAACTAGTCACTTGTCAAATCAAAAAAACGTCCTGTATGTGATAGACTGTATTTGGCAGGGATCTTCATAATTTTGTCAAATTTACCTTGATAAAACTAGTCGATTTTTGAACATTCATCTAGGGTCAAAAACTAGGTCATATCTATGAAAATGCTTGTTTATCGCAGAGACCAATTTTTTGGTCCAATCTAATGATAAATGTCAGAATATTTGTGTCCCATAAATCACTAGGTCAAACATGTTTTACCACTGTTATGGAGGTGTTTTCTTATGACGACTAGCCCATCTTCTCTTGTTTGACAGACTGTTGCCAGATCATTGACATTTACCTTGCACTTAATGCCACTGTTCCATTATTTCATTTTCGTAAGGATTATGTCCATTAACAATTTGATAAAAGACATGTGTCTGAAATCATTTGTTCCCCACCTTGATTCATGTGAGAAAGTTGCTTTTACATGGAGAACTGGTTTATACTGAATACAGCACTAGAAAACTGTTACTGTTAACGCCCAGCCATTAAATATTATAACTGAAATGTTTTTTGGTAATGGAGGTACTGTGCATTATGGCAGATAGTGAACTGCTAGCTATGGTACCACTTGCTTACTTTCATAAGACAAAGACTTCCTTTCAGAACAGTAACATAATATAAAAGTAAAACCCTTTACTTCCTACTTCTTACCTACCCGGAAACCATTCTGGACACTTTCTAAACTTTTTTCTACCTGCAAATTGGACCCGCCTGGGGAAACCCTGTTTATCCGACCGCACGCCACCTATATTACCCAAAATATGCGGGTGTTATATAATAACGATAACTTCTGAAACAATACTCCATGGCTAAAAATAGAAACGGAAATCCACCCAGAAAAACAGATCGAATCGTGTCCTTACGAAGGTTTCCGAACATTATCCGGCCATATACAAATACCAGTTGTACCTCCCAAAGCTTTCCACAAGTTTGTAACAACTTTAATATGTCATATAACTAATTTGAGTCATAGCTTTCAAGATAGTATATTAATGCAGACCTAGTGATCTACGAACATGTCGAATTTCGGCATCATTGCCTCTTTTTCGCTTCAAACCCGCCAAATATCTCACATGTTAAATAGGCTAATTATAGAAATCGATAACTTAGTGACTATAAACCCTCAGATTTTCCCCAGCGTTGAAACAATCAGAAACTCGAATAATGATCACTTAACACTATTAGCGCAAATTAAGTGTGATCTTTAATGCATAGATATTAGGTATGGTTTCTTCTGACCAAGCACAACTATTATCAACGGCTCCCCAGGCTACTTCTTTACCATTCAGCCTGCTTGCCTTCCAGCCTAACTAAAATGCTGGTAATTACATCATAAATGCCTGCAACTCCATTAATCAATAAAATGCTGAACAACCCTCAAAAAAATGCTGTAACTACATCAAAAAAATGCCGAACAACATCCATAACAACAAAATGGCTTAACTATATCCCAATAAAATGCAGGAACAACATCATAAAATCTTGTAACAACATCAATACTACAGGACTACATCAATAAATGCTGTAACTACATCAATAATCAATAAAATGCGGGGAACAACCTCAATAAAATGCTGCAACTACATCAATAATCAATAAAATGCTGGAAAACATCAATATAATGCTGTAACTACATCAATAATCAATAAAATGCTGGAACTAAAATCAATAAAAATTCAGAACAAACCCAATAAAATCGCAACTACATCAATAATCATGAAAAATCGTAACACATCAATAACATGCAGGAACAACATCAATAAAATGCTGTACACATCAATAAAATGCTAACTACATCAATAAAATGCAGAACAAACATCAATAAAATGGTGGACTGTATCAATATAATGCAGGAACAACATCAAAGAAAATGCCTGTAACTACATCAATTAAATGCAGAAAAACATCAAATAAAATTACTGGTACCAAACATTCAATAAAATGCAGGAACAACATCAATAAACTGCTTGGAACTACATCAATAATCAATAAAATTCTGGAACTACATTAATAAAATGCTGTAACTACATCAATAATGCTGTAACTACATCAATAAAATGCTGACATTACATCATAAATGCAGGAACAACAACAATAAAATGCTGAAATTACATCATTAAACAATAAAATGCTGGAACTAAATCGAATAAAATGCAGCACAACATCAATAAAATGCTGGAACTACTCAAATAATCAATAAAATGCAGACACCACATCAATATAATGCTGTAACTACATCAATAAACAATAAAATGCTAACTAAATCAATAAAAATGCAGGAACAACATCAATAAAATGCTGGAACTACATCAAATAAAATGCTGTAACTACATCAATAAAATGCAGGAATACATCAATGAAATGCTGACTTTACATCAATAATGCTGGACTACATCAATAAATGCTGGAACTACATCAATATAATGCTGGAACAACATCAATGAATGCTGGAATTACATCAATACAATGCCGGAACTACTTGAATAAAATTGCTGCAATGTACATCTATAAAAGCTGGAACTACCTCAATAAAATGCTTGAAACTACATCAATAAAATGCTGGAACTACTTGAATAAAATGCAGAAATACATCAATAAAATGCTGGAACTACATCAATAAAGCTGGAACTACATCAATAAAGCTGGAACAACATCAGTAAAATAGCTGGAACTACAAATCAATCAAAGCTGGAACTACATCAATCAAATGCTGGAACACATCAATGAAATGCTGAACAACCATCAATGAAAATGCTGTAACCACATCATCAAATGCATGAACTATTTCAAACAAAAATGTGGGAACTACATCAATAAATGCCGAACAACATCAATAAAATCAGGAACAACATCAATAAAATGCTGGAACTACGTCAATAAAATGCCGACAACATCAATAAAATGCTGAAACAGCATCAATCAAATCGGGACTGTACCAATAATATGGTGGAACAACATCAATAAAAGTGGAACTACATCAATAAAAATCCGGACAACATCAATAAAATGCTGGAATAAGCAATCAATAAAATGGTGAACCGTATCATAAAATGCTGGAACTGTATCAATAAAATGCCCAGAACTGTTATCAATAAAATGCCAGAACTGTATCATTAAATCTGACACAACAAGCACAAAGAATGCTGAAGCAAGAAGCAAAAACAACAAAATAAAAAATTACACTGAATCAGAATGAAACAGCTATCCTACCATTATTATATCTTAAAAAATACAGAAATCTTCTAGATGCTTACAACAATATGATGTAGATAACATTTAAAACAGTCAAAAATTAAAACACTGACATTATATAAATTTACTCATTCTTTTTGAGAAAATACTGAAATAAGCTAAAATTTACATACAAAGCAGTACAAGTTATGCAGAAAGAGAAAATCACAACAAAAACGAAACAATGTCATTGTCATAACCCTGTTTTGATATTTGTATGATCATTCTGGAAAAAAAAATAAAATATACACCTGGTATTAATCATTATTATTATAAAAGGTAAACACACACAGTTTTGGTGACTTGAAAATACTATGCATATTAAATGAATAGAATTATATCTTGTGTGATTTTATTTTGGAAACTTTGAATTTAATATCATTAACATCATGTTATCTAAATGCTTTTATTTCACAATGTATATTAAATAATTGTTTAAATGTGCAAAATAGCAAGGCGAGTCACCACATTTAAAAACTCATTGTTTGGTGTCTCCCCAACCCTACTTTTTTAATGTTGGTAAGTATAGCATTCTTTTTTTTTTCGTTTGGTGTGGATTAACTTTTACCATAATAAAGATTGTTTTCTTACAGAATATTTCTTCATGTAAAAATATGACAAATCTGTATATGTTGTAATAAAAGGAGAAATTAAATAATACAATTTTAAACTTTCTTACCTTATTATTTTTGCTACTTGAAATATATCGTATGCACACTTCAGTCCATACCAAACTAAAAAAAATTGACGCAATGTCCAATAAAAAATATTGGGCGTTAGCATTTTATGCGTAGGTAATACAGCAACAAAACCTATTTTTTAATTTAGCCCTCAGCAATTTAGCTAAGAATAGAATTCTAGAACAACAACTCAAACTGCATAGGAAAAATACACAAACAATCTTACCTAACTGTTATAACAACATACACAGACTGTTTTGGAACAACTACAAAGTCTGCTAGAACAACATACACTCACTATGCTAAACAACATACAAAGACTGCTAAACAACATACACTACTTTTAGACCAACATGTGCAAATTTCTAACCAACATAACCAAGACTGTTAGAACAACATATACAGACTGCTAGAACAAATAACCAAACGACTAAACAACAAATACAGACGTTTAAACAACATATACAGACTGTTATAATACATAAAACAGACTGCCAATCCCTAGAACAACAACCCAAGACTGCGAGAACAACCTATACAGACTGTTAGAACAAAAAATCCAGACATGTTTAGAACACCATATACAACTGTAGAACAACATATACAACTGCTAGAACAACATATACAGACTGTTAGAACAACATATACAGACTGTAGAACAACATAAAACAAGAACTGTTATAATGACATAAACACCTGCTATACTATAACAACATACCAAGACGCTAGAACAACAACACAGACAGCTTGAACACATATACAGACTGCTATAATGACATTAACAGACTGTTATAATGACCATCCACAGACTGCAGAACACAACCACAGAGTGCTAGAACAACATATACAGACTGCTATATTTACATTGTACAGACTGTTATGATGACATACACAGACTGCTAGAATGACATGAACAGACTACTAAACAACATACACAGTCTGCTATAAAAACATACACAGACTGCTAATACATACACAGACTGCAAAATGACATCCACTACTGCACGAATGAACAACACAGACGCTAGAAACACATACACAGTCTCTAAAAAACATACACAGACTGCTAAAACATACACAGACTGCTAGATGACATACCAGACATCTAGAATGACAAACACAGACTGCTAGAATGAACCGTACATTCATGGATGGCTAAATGACATTCACTGACTGCAGAATGACATACACAGACTGAATGACAACATACACAAATGGCTAGACAACGTACAAGACAGCTAGAACAATATCCTCAGACTGCGTAAACAAGATACACAACAGTTGGAACACCATACACAGATAGGTAGGTCAACATATGCAGATCACTAGAACAATTAACATAAACTGCCTAGAACAACTTAAACAGAATGCAGGAAACAACACACAAAAGATGCTAGATCAACATTCACAGACAGACAGATACAACAATAAACAATGAATGCTAGAACAAGCTACATAGACAGCTAAACAACATTTCTAACTGTTGGATTACTACACAGACTACCGAATTCTGAACAGATTCACAGACAGAACAACATACAAAGAATGTTTGACCACCATACACAGACAGCTAGATCCACATTCATAGACTGTTGACTAACAACACAACTGCTTGAACACATTCACAGACCAGCTAGAACAACAACCACAATTTAGAACAACTACACAAACTGTGAAACAACATGTACAACATGGAACACATTGCACTATCTGTTAGAACAACATTCACAGACTGTGAAAAAAAAAACTCAGACTGCTAAAACAACAACAACATACACTGTCTTGTTGGATACCGCCTGTTAGATAGAGCGTTGGTCTACTGCTCGCGGGGGTTTGAGTTCGAACCTCTGGCAGGCATAGTTCTCTGGACTATATGAAAACACATTGTGTCCTGAAATCATATCCTCCACCTCTAATCATGTGGGAAGTTGGCAGTTACTTGCGGAACATTGTACGGTACACTGGTTAGTTTAACACCCGCCGTTATATGACAAAAATACTGTTGAAAACGGATAAAACCCAAATCATACAAACAAACACTGTCTGTTGAACAACATGCACAACTGTTTGAAAAAATAACTCAGATTGTTTGAACAACATGCAAACAGCCAGAAAAACAGACATAACTGTTGGAAAAACATGTAAGACAGGAGAACAAACAAATTATACAGACTGTTTAGAACAACATACCAACAGCCAAACAACCAGACACCCAGCTTGCTAAAACAACATACACCTCCATCCCAAACAACAGACAAACTATGAAAAACATCACAGACAGTAGAACAACATATACAACTGTTTGTAACAGCGATCGCCAACACACAACAACGAAACAACAGACACAAACTTTGAAAACATACAAAGCACAGATAGAACAACAGAAACAACTCTTTGAACAACAACACAACACCAGGACAACAGACACAGACTGTTGAACAACATACACAACAACGGAACAACAGACTCAAATTTTGGAAAAAAATATCCAAAGACAGATAGAACAACATGTACAGACCTGTTTAACAACAAGCACACCACCAGACAACAGACACAGACTGTTGGAACAACATACACAACAACGAGAACACCAGAACCACAAACTGTTGAAAAAATACAAAGACAGATAGAACAACATATACAACTGTTTGACCAAATGCACAACAGCCTGGACAACAGACACAGAGTTGGAACAACATACACAACAACGAGAACAACAGACAAAACTGTTGGAAAAAATACAAAGACAGATAGAACACATATACAGACTGATTGAACAACATGCACAACAGCCCGGACAACAACACAGCCTGTTTGGAACACCAAACACAACAACGGAGAACAACATACACAAACGTTGAAAAACATATAAAGAACAGTAGAACAACATATACAGACGGTTTTGAACACATGCACAACAGCCCGGACAACAGACACAGACTGTTGGAACAACATGAACAACCAACAAAACAGCAAACACATCATTGGAACCACCTACCCCAACTGCTAGAACAGCAAACACATACAATGCTAAAACATTGCATTTGTAGAAAATGTATTTATCACACACAAAAAGATAACGAAGTTTTACATATACAACAAATTAAACTGATTACTATAATTACAAAAAAAATGGTTTTTATTAATCACAAGTCATAGTATAAAATCATAATATTCTTACCAAACACTTTTCAGTAAACCTTGAATTCCCTTTTAGAAACACAAAGTTTGCTGTAAACTGATTTTTAGGCTCGGACTATTCATAGAAAAGTAGAGCTATTGGACTCGCCCATGCGTCGTCGATCCGCGTCGGCCGTCGGCGTCCCCATCCGCGTCCGATTTTGGTTAATTTTGTCTGTAAGCTGTATCTTCACAACCACATGTGGAATGGTTGAAACTTCACATCACTTATTCACTGTGATAAACTGACTACACGCACAGGTCCATAACCTATTTTGCTTTTTTACAAAATTATGCCCCTTGTTTTGACTTCCAAATTTTTGGTTAACGCTTTACTGTCGCACATGAAGGTGTAACGTGCTCACATCTCCTATAACTCTTCAACCTTGTGGAATGGAATTGAAAACTTCACACACTTATTCACTGTGATAAACTGACCTCATTGCAAAGGTTCCATAACGCATGTTGCTTTTTTACAAAATTAATGCCCTTTTTCGACTTAAAATTCTTGGTTAAGTTTGTATGGTAAGCTGGTTATCTCAGTAACCACAGTAGAATATGAAACATCACACACTTATCAACTGTGATAAACGACCTACATTGCACAGGTACCATAACTCTATTTTCTTTTTTACAAAATTAGTCCCCTTTTCGACTTAGAAATTATTGGTTAATTTTTCAGTAAGCGGTAATCTCAGTAACGACTTGGGAATGATTGAACTTCACACACTATACTCTGTGATTAAACGACTACATTACACAGTTCCATAACCTGTTTTGCTTTTTAATGAAATTATGCCCCTTTTCGACTTATGAAATTGCGTTGGTAAGGTTTTTGAATTAAGCTGTATCTCAGTACACACTAATGGCGGAATGGATTGAAAACTTCACACACTTGTTCACTGTCATGACTGACATCACTGGAAAAGTCCTATAACTCTACTTTGAGCCAAATTTTTTCAAATTATGCCACTTTTTAGACTTAGCAGTTTTTTGGTTAAGTTTTAGTATGTATAGATGGTATTTCATTATCCACTTATGGAAAGATGGGAAACCTCACGCTCTTGTTCACTTAATATCTGATAAGGCACTGTGAAGGTTCCATAACCTTTTTTTAAAAAATTATGCCCCTTTTCGACTTTTGTATTCATCAGTGACAAGGCTGTTGAATAGTCTAGCGTTGCCAGTCCCTCCGACAGCTCTGGTTTTTGAAAACACAAATTATATCTTTTTATTTTTGTAAGAATTACATTATGAAACCCTCTAATCTGTCATACTAAACACTATGTTTTTCAGATGTCAATATCTAATCACAAAAAACATCTCAACGAAGATTCATGTACTCGATTGTATCTACAGTGAAAGAATAACATGTTTTAATTCCATAATCATAGCTGCCATTTCTTACAGTTAACAATTTCACATGCGCAATGAAACAATAAAGTAACAACATACAGTTTTAATCAAACTATTTTAGTTCTTTGTCAAAATATGGGGAAAGTTATTTTTTATAAATATAAGTCCCTCTACTAAAAAATACATCAAATAAAGCATAACAAAGACAATAGAAGTATAGACATTTTTCAAGAAATCTTATTAGATTACCTTTAATTCAGTTCCATTTTTTATTGTCCGCTTATAAACATAAAGTATCCTTGACAATTTCAGATAAATCCTCTTTTCATCACACCAATTGCTTAATTATTAGAACAATCATAATGTCCTATTTACCATGATTTTCAGTTAACATCAATCAGTATGTATAGTTGGTTTTTATTTGTCGTAAGTATAAATTAACCAGGCACTGACTATCCTCTATGTTTATGTAAATAATCATAATATTTACCACATATACACTTAATATAACATCCTCATGTCATTGAGCAGATGTACATGCGGACAATCGTCAGGTACCAATCCTCAGGGTTGTGGTTCAAGTCCATCTGTCGTCTTTCCACACAGAACCTATAGTCTGGATATCAGCTGCAACCAAATCGAACACCAGACAGCTGGCAATGTACGCCAAAGTGCTAACCACTGAGCCACTAACTCACCCTCAAATGTATTTATATGGGAAAGAAAAAGGAAACAACACTGATATATTTAACTTTTTACTTATTCAGTAAGAGCTGTTAATTATAGAAGACTGTGTAGTGGATAATTTTATAAGTATATACATTAGCTTAGAAGATAATACATATAGTCGTGAGACTGTGTATTCCATTGAAACAGGTTTTCTCATTTTAAAGTACCTGTAGATAAGAAGTTTTTCATGGCTTTCAAAGCCATATTCATTTATAACCTCAATGGGTTGAACGAAAACAAAAAATAATCAACACCCTTATACAAAGGCTACACACAATATATATCTGTGTCGGTTAGCGCGAAAGTTAATAAACCACAAGTCATATAATCACCCAAGAAACACAAACCAGGTAACCAGCAACCCTTTGATCGAACACACTCACAACACATTGCATGGTATCTATACAAGACGCGACAACATGGTGACCGTTTTTGAAAACAGAAGATTCATTAAAAATATTTCTGGTAGAAATTACTGAATTAAAGAGGAAAAAAATGCTCCTAGTTTTTTGCGCTACTGACACTGTATTAGCTCGATCATAAATGACAAGAATTATAAAACAAAATAATTTCTGATATTTGGATATATGTTGGCAGTTTGAAAATAGTGAAAAGTGGAGATGTGCCTTTACATTTTTTTTTTCAAATATGATTTATAATCTGCAGTCTGTTTATGGTAAGCCAAAGTATTCACTGGGATGTAAGTTTAAAATATAACAATGGGTTTTTAATGAGATTCAGCACAATAATGTATAATTATGTGGATTGTTTAAATATTATAATGTCTTTTCCTCATTACACATTCTAGGAATCACTGTTCTGATAAATATATGTATCATACAGATGTTTATGGTGTAAATATAAAAAATATAATCTTTACGAAACCCTCTGCAAAATGGTAAGTTAGGATTTGCCACTTCACGCTTCTGCGGAAACAAAATTATTGCCCTGAATGGTTGCTGCTTTAAAACATCCCATGAATACAAATGATCTGATCATGACTTATCTCAACACCTTTACATTAAGGTAGACACAGAAAATAGATTGTAAAGAAGATCCTAAAATATACATCAAGAAACAGCTTGATTATTGATGACCTGCATCCAATCCTGGTCTCTACCATCATTACAAGGTCTGCTTGGGCCATTAAAGTGGGGTTGGGGCACTAAATCTAAAAATTAATATCTTTAAAAAGCTTCTTCCCTAGAATTGCTTGATGGACTCCTGAGCTGTATTTCC
The DNA here is from genome assembly GCF_021730395.1 of Mercenaria mercenaria. Taxonomy (NCBI): domain Eukaryota; kingdom Metazoa; phylum Mollusca; class Bivalvia; order Venerida; family Veneridae; genus Mercenaria; species Mercenaria mercenaria. The sequence goes on along the minus strand of NC_069361.1, from coordinate 14,656,642 downwards.
TTAAAGAACCCATGACAATATCATATAAATAAATAACCCACAGAAAGTCAATATTTCTGTTTAAAACAGTGCAAGAACAGTGCATTTTTTCTACAAATAAGAACAAATCATGGTGTCGGTCAATTTACATATCAAAGAGGAAGATAAGGAAACACTTTGTTTTGCTATATTTACACAAGCTGCATTGATTACTTGTTGTGCACATACAAATGGATCCCTGTTATATTTCCTAGGATCAATTTCCCATATAACAAAATGATTACTTGGCTATGTAAGACTGTCATACAAAACCATAATAAATACAAATTCTATTCCAGAATAGTTTACTGCATTCAAAATTGATTGTTTCATCCTCTGATTACTTTACTAAGGTCACCAGATGGGCACCACATCTTGAGTGCTCTATCTTGAAGCCTAGACCATCCCGGTGGGCCGATTGAGTAGTGCTGGCCATGAAATTTAGTGAAGGTCACCAGATGGGCAACACCATTCTTGAGTGTTCTATTTCTTTGAAGCCTAGGACCATCCCTGTGGGCCGATCTTCTAGTGCTCGGCCATTAGAATTGTAACCGAGGTCATACCAGAGGCAACACCAATCAGTGAGTGTTCATTCTTGAAGCCTAGACCATCCCTTTGGCCATTGCAGTGGCCATTAAATATACTGAGGTCACCAATTGGCAACACAAATCTGTGAGTTTTGTTCTTCTTGTAACCTGTGGGCCGATTGCTAGTGCTGCTAGTGAATTTACGAGGTCACCAGATGGGCAACACAAATTTTTGAGTGTTGATACTTCTTGTACCTGGGGCCGATTGCTAGAGCTTGCATTAATTACTGAGTTCACCAGATGGCAACACAAATCGTGAGTGTTGTATTCTCTCTTGTACCTGGTGGCGATTGCGAGTGCTGCCATTAAATTTACTGAGTCACCAATGGCAACACCAATCTGAGAGTGTTCTATCTTAAGCCTAGACCATCCCTGGTGGCCGATTGCTAGTGCTGCCTTAAATTTACTGATCCCACCCAATGGCAACACTAATCTGTGAGTGTTGTTTTCTTCTTGTACCTGGTGGGCCGAGTGCTATGCTGCGTATTGAATTTACTGAGTCACCAATCGCAACACCAATCTTGACGTCATGTGTATTCTTCTAGTACCTGTGGGCCAATTGCTAAGCTGGCCATTGATAATTTACTGAGTCAACCAATTGGCATCACCAATCGTAGGTTGTATTGTTGTCCTTGGCCGATTTGCTATGCTGGCCCATTAATTTACTGAGTCACCCAATCGGCATCACAATCTGAGTTTTGTCATCCTTGTACCTGTGTGCGATTGCGCTAGTGCTGGCCATTGAATTACTGAGTCCACAATCGCATCACCAATCTGGAGTGTTGTAGTCTTGACCTGGTGGCCGATTGCTAGTGCTGGCCATTGAATTACTGAGTCCACCAGATCGCGCATAACCAATCTCATGTTTGTATCTTGTCCTCGTGGCCCGATTGCTATGCCCTCATCTGAATGTACTGAGGCCCACCAATCAAACACACCCAAATCTGCGGAGTTTATCCTTGTACCTGGTGACCATTGCTGTGCTGCCATTGAATTACTGAATCACCAGATGCAACACCATCCTGCGTGATGTTGTAGTCTTAGCAGCCTAGCGAACACCGTTCCCTTGGTGCGATTGCTAGTGTTGGCCATTCGTACACATTCTAAGAAGACTGGTATCTCTATTCACCAATACAATGTTTCAAAACTGTTATACACAATCACACAGTAAATTAACTATATTCTCATTGTATTTCTATTTATGCATTAAATTACCATCCCTCTTTTAGCTTTGTCTTAGACACTTTCTTTGTAAAAATCATGATGCTACTGTAACATGTGTTTATCCCCAGTGTAGTTTATAACAATAATTCTTATAATTAATCCATATTTTCTACAAAAAACACTGCGAACTTTCTGACATACACTTCGTTTCATCAAATATGCTAAGATTCTAAGGATATGGTCTGTAGAGTCTCACAACCCAAACCGCTGACCACATTGGGAACACAACAACACACTTGGCAGCCCCCAGAGACTTAGCCTTTCCAATAAAAAAAGTGACCTCGCGGTATATATTGGACATATCCACATCCCCCCCCCCCAAAATGCTTACTTCTGAGGCCTGTTGGCTGATGTATAGTCACTGACTTCAATCACTTGCTCTCACCGATGTTGTTCGAGCCTCACTCAGGGCGTTTGAATCTTACATGGGAGGAAGCTATCCAGCTGGCTTACGAAGGTTGTGGTTCTAACCCAGGTCCCCCCATCGTCGCGGATACACTAATACATGAAGGGGCAACCCCTAGGTTCCTTCTCCATTATCTAAAGCTGGAAAGTCGCCGTATGACCAATTGTACCGTACGACGTTTTCAACCAACAACCCCACCCAAAACAAACCTATTTCTGAAAATAGACATTTGTCCCCCAATATTTTTGCCCCCAAGGGGAATTATGTTAAGCGGAAGTATAGAAAAGACCTGAGTGCAAGACATTAATCTTACTGCATGGAACAGTAGCTTTGATCTTCTTTCTTACAATTTCGTGAAGATCATTCCAAATGACAAGTTTTTAGTGTTAAAACATTGCACAAGTTAAATATCAAACATTTTCATGAGCACTTTTAGAACTATTTTGACATTAGAGGACTAAAATTTTTGGTTGTGGGGCATATAAAAACGCAGTGAGGGCAAATGTTTGTATCTGCCATTTCAACTAAAAGGCCGCAAAGTCCTACGAACCTCTCAATTTGTAATTTGTCCAGAACCATGGCCTTTGCACTAAGACAGTTTTGAATTTCTCTAGTTAAATTTTTCCTTAGGTCACATTTCTTGAATACTGTAAGAATGATAGCTTTGAAACTTTGTTTATCATCATTAGTTGATTGTGTAGGCCCAACCTGACCATGATCTGAAATGCGGTTTTATGCCCTTTATGTACTTAGGAAATTGAATTGCGTGGAGAAGATTTTGTTAAGGCCTCACAGTGATGTTTTGTTTGAATATCAGATCGGATGACACAATAATTGCATAAAAGATCTCTGTAAAAATGCCCTTCAGCTTGCATGATAAATAGCCACTTTTTTTTTTTTTATCTTATTTTAAGATCTTGGACTTTGAAGCCAAATCTAATCTGTAAAAATCTGTATCGATTTGAAAATATTGTCTAATGGCGGCTCAAAAACTGTAACCATATGAAAACAGCAGAGCGGTTCCATGTTCATTAGGTCTGAATTGTAATTAGCTGGGAATGTTTCATGGAGGCTGGAAATGTTTCATTTAGGCTGGATATAGTCAGTGAAATATTATTATTTCTATGTATTTTTCTTGTGTAATTTCAATCAATGCAACAATAAGGATATCAGGTGTCTTTCCTTTGAGACTTTATCTGTTTCACCCCAGTTTACAAGACATATGTCAGTTGGATAATTTACTGGCTCTATTTTAACGCTAATTTTGCCCAGCGTGCCACAGGATTATAGTATTAAATGCATGATTTCACATATGTTAAATTAATGTAATGAAAAGATTACAGTGAACACTGCATGCAAATCGACGCAAATAATGGTAAAAACTGACAACACCTTCAATACCAAAAAGAAACAAACCCAAAAGCAGTTCTTGGTAGAGCTATCAAAAATAATGAGAGCAAACTTTACTGTTTTTGTCAGGATACCAACCCTTATCATATACATAGAAAAAATCTTGAGTGGCTAATATTTTTGCTTCCCCCATTCTAATGAACAGGGTAAGGTGGAACGCAGTTATATTTGCATTAGCATCAGTTTGGTTTGTATCGGTTCAGTCGTTGTTGCCCTTCTGTCTTTGTCAGAGTTGAATAATTTCTGCCCTCACTTGATCTCACAATCCTTCAAACAATAGTACCTGATTAGCTTCATGGACAGATCAATGACCTCTTTGTTTTGGGGCTTAGGTCAAACAAAAAGGCCAAAGGGTCCTAAACCTTGAAATGTCTTCCCCTAATAACTTGAGAAAATAAACTTGATACCTATGATTTGGCTTCTGAAATAGATGACCCTGATTTCTTAGTTCAATATGTACAAAGTCAAGTCACAGGTCCTGAACATGAAACTGTTCCTATGCACTGTAACTTGATAATCACTTGACCAAGAACCTTCAAACTTGATTAAAGCCCAAAATTTGTGGGTGCCTTAATGAAGTAGAAGACACTACTGGATGACATAACCACTAAATCTGTTTAAAACCCCGTAAAATATCCTTAAATAAAAAACCGTTCTAATTAACCCCATATAATCTTGCAATCACTAAATTTAAAACAGGTTTCCAATATTATGGGTTACAAGTAAGGGTACCATTAAAACACCCATTTTTTGACCAGAAATCATGCAATTAAAAAGTTGTTGTAGCTGAAAAAGTTTTGAATTTAATCAAATTATTCATGAACTCTTACTTGATTTCAATGCCCATAAAATTTTTAGGTTCTGTATTATTTCATTAAGATTAAAATTAATGGCCCTTAACAGCAATGTTATGCACATTCAATTGTACATTCTTAAAATTGATGCAAAAAAGAAAAAATAAGTGCCATTATTACATGATACTGTTAACAAACTACAACATACAACGCATTTATGGGCCCTTAACCATTGGTGCCCCATCAAATCTTAAACATTGGTAAACAATTTGTTCCAACAGAAAACTAATGGCCTTTAAAGTAACTATTTCATATTTATTTCCATTAAAGTCTTAATTTCCCCTTTATGCAGTTCCCCATTACTTCAAAATTTTGCCAAATTTTAATTGATACAAAAAATCCTGATTTATCTTAATTGAAAGCAGGATGAGGATAAAAAAAACTTACAAATTTTATTTGGAAACCTCATCTAACTTATTTGGTAAGTGTCCATACGTATTGATGCATGTCACTTATTCTGTTTTCCCTGTTTTTTCTGTTTAAATGATCAGCCTTGGAATACAAAAGTGGTGGGAGGATACGGGAATTAAATTAGAGTTGAGTATAACAATGTAAATGCACGTTAATCTCCAATTCAGACCCTTAGTTGAACTTGTTTCAACAGATTGAATTCCATAAGAAAGTTTTAAAGTTAGAACAAAGCTGTCCGTAAGACAGCACGCTTAACTTTATGCTGACACGAATAGAGTGGGCATACTCGTCAAAACTTTGAAAGAAACAGAGCTTGACCTTATATAAAACGGACTAGTAAGTTAAAAAAAGGACATAACTCTGTCAATACAGTTTCAGTACAGAAGATCTGCGGATTCGCGTTTCTTCTGTGTCAGTACTATATGATAATAAATAACTTAAAGTTTTCAAGTCAAAGCTTAATGGCTAACAAAGACATTTGACAAAACATGTAAAAATGCAAGCTAATAATGCTACATTGCATAGCATAAATATTTCAAAAGTTTTGCATATCTATGTCATAGATTGTGCGGTTTAAAGTTATTAAATCCATTGGATAGAGTAAATTACATATTTTCCTTAAACCGCCTTATCATGCGATTATTCAATAGCGATACATATTATTTGACAAAATCGCGTTCTCAAACTTAACATTTATTTCGGCACCACGCGCACTAAAAATCGAATTTTCTCAGCAAACACAACAAAAATCCAATTAGAACAACTTTATCACATTTGTGTGGCCTATAAATTATAATGTACAGCAAAAAGCCTTTTAACATCTTGTTTTATAAACATGGCAGTTATAAGCACAAATACTCTAATAAGAATTGACATTATCTTAACGATTCTGACTCTGGTGGTAAATTTCATGGCCCTTAATTTGATATACAATTAAAAAATTACAAACTCAGTAAAATTAATCTGACATATATAATGAGACCATTATTAATTCTCAGAATTAACAGCCATTAACCAGAGATAAAAAAATTAATGGCCTTCTTATGTTTACGAATTTAATGTAAGTTAAGGTACCTCACATTTAATGCACATAATTTAATGCCATTAAAAATATTTAATGCGGTTTTTAAGGAGCCAGTTTAGTTTGTTTTTAGCACTTCTTCATTGAGCCCTCAAAGTCATTTTAACACAACTAAAGCCTACTATTAGTACTCAGGCGTTTATAATAGTCCTTATTGTCCTGATCTCTTTAAGAAACTTACAAATAGCATATACAAGCTCTCGCCGAAAAGCCATTAAAGCATAGTAACAACGACAGTTAGAGGCTCTCGCAATTAGAGAACGCTCTGAGACCTGTATGAAAAACTCGCGTTAAAAATGTATTGAAAAAATTAAGGCCATTTCAGAGCCAACTATTTTATTTTACGGCAATTTGCATCCATAGGTGAGAACCCCTATCTACTGTATTTTTTAGGTCAGTAATTAATATTAGAGTCAGTGGGAGCGAAGGTTCACATTGGGCCTGAACCTTGATACAAACTGTGTCCACTTGGATACTTAAGAACTACATGACCCTCATCTTAAAAATTTGATAGCATATGGGCTCACAAAGTATGACCATATTGTTTTTGGGGTTAGTAGTCACATTCAGGTCACTAGTGATCTTAGGACTGAAAGCGAGGGACAACCACATCATGGGGACATTAGTGTTTGTTATTGTTTGACAGATTTGAAGGCAGGAAAACAAGTTCTTTCCTTGGCATAAAGCATCTACCACAAGTTACTCATTTTTGTTCAAACACTCACTCAATCTTAGTGTGCATGTTACACATCTCTCTCTATAGAGTGTGCAGGAAAAAAATTTAGGCGGAATGTTTCATAAAAGTATTGAGAATGTCTGGTTGAGGAAAGCACTTTTTCACTTTTACCACAATTGAGCAATTTCCTTGGATGTATGATACCAAAAGGTCCCACATGCCTTTGGCCCCGCTGTTTTTTAGCTACACACTGAGCACTGCTCGGTAGTTTTCAGATCACTCGATGTCCCATCCGGCGTCCTGTCTGTCTGTCTTCTGTCTTCGTCTGTCCAACATCTAGCTTGTCTATGTATGTGAATAAGAGATGTCTGAATTTCTTTACACCGAGGCATGCTTCATAGCGAAAATTATCTGGAGTGAGAGACAGAATGTAACCTTGATAATCTAGAGCTCGACACGTTGTGCAAAATGGGTCATTCTGGTCAAACAAGTCTAGATCACTAGGTACAATCCAAAAGAGAAAAATAACCCTTGTGTATGCGATAGAGCTGTAATTTTTCAATATTCTTCATGAATTGTTGCGGCGTCATATCATAAATACTTGATGAAGATGCTAGCCGGAGGTAGAGACAGAAAACGTCATCGGATCAAAACTACAGTCAATACACTGATCAAACAAAGAAAAACCTTGTGTATGCCATAGAGGATGTATCTATTTTTCAATTAATCTTCATGAAATTCTTATGGCAAATGATTCAGTGATAAATCTAGGCAATTTTGAATATGGTCCACTGGGTCAAGAATAAGTAGGTCTCAGCTTAGGTCAATCATAAGAAAAGCTTGTATTGCGATAGAGGCTGTATTTTTCAATTTGATATCCTAAATTAAGTTCAAAATGATAACCTATAAAATCTAAGGCGAGTTTGAAAAGGGGGGTCATGTGGTCAAAAACTAGTCACGAGTGTCAACATCAAAGAAAACATTGTGTATGCGTATAGGCTATAATTTCAGTTATCTTCCTGAATTTAAGTCAGAATGATGCCTGATGAAATCTAGTCCAAGTTGAATAATGGATCATCGAGGTAAAAAAGCTTGATCACAGTCTAAATCAAAGAAATACATGATGTGTATGTCTGATAGAGGCTGTATTTTTTCTTTTGATTCTTCATGGAAAATTTGTCAAGTGATAGCCTTGAAGATATCTAGGGCATTTTGAATATATGGGACATCTGAGTCAAAACTAGGCTCACAAGGTCAAAATCAAGGAAAACCTTGTGTATAAATAGGATGCATTTTTACACTAGATTCATAATATTTGGCTCAGAATGGTTGCCTTGATGAAATCTAGGTCAAGTTCTGATAGGGTAGTCTGGTCAAAAACTAGGCTGTCTAGGGCAATCCAAAGAAAAACCTTGTGTATGCATAGAGGCTTTTTCTTTGATATTTCAACGAATCTTCATGAAATTTGGACAGCAATGATACCTTCAAATGAAATCTAGGTCAAGTTCGAATATGGGTCATCTGGGATCAAAAACTAGGTCACTAGGTCAAATCAAAGAAAATACTTATTTATACTAAAGGTTTTTGCTCCAATTTTAATGATAATTGGTCAGAATATTTTTTTCCATGAAATCACTAGGTCATACATGTTTACACTGTTATATGGTGTGTTTCTCAGGTGAGCGACCTAGGGCCATCTTGGCCCTCTTGTTATAAACATAGAAAATCAAAATTTTGTTTACTATATCAATAATAGTTAATAATAAACTAAAGGGAGGTAATTCACTTACAAAATGGCAATTAAGTTGTTTTTAAGTGTAACAATATCATGCATATTTGACAAATAAATCATGAAATGTGCAATTGTTCCTAATAAATTCATTACAATTATTAGTTTGGTAAGTGCCCATGGACTCGTACTTTTATATGAGGAACTATGGTGCTGCTCATTTCAACTTTTAAGTCTTTTGATGGAAGTCTATTGATAAGGTCCACATAACTAGTAGAAGCCCAGTACTACAGATCAGGTTGTTGCCAGTTTTTATTCATTAGAACTCCAGTCTTTCTTATACTTTTTTTTTTTGTTCACATCTTTGTGGCTGCTGAGTGCACTGCCCAGGTAAACCACTACCTCCCAGGGTAACTTTCTGTCTGATGCCTTTTCTTCATTATTCTCAACAACTTGTTTATGTTAATCATCAACTGGTAGCCCTATCGTATAACAGTAAATATGCAGAAAAAATAGTTTAAAACTTTATGAGAAACTACATGCATTTGTGATTTATTTGTGTTCACCAGACACTGGCATGTCAGTAAATAATTAAACAATTTTTCCTTATGTTTTTCTGAATAACCTTGATGTTATGCGATCTGTCATATCTGGTAATGGACTTAGTGTTCGGATATACCTCATGAGCAGAAACAAAGGTATACCTTTTGACTGTAGGTCATAGTTCACGTTTTTGCAAACAAAGCATAATTTATTATTCAATATTCATTTACCTTCTAGTTTTTCACAGTCTGTGACCTTATATATTATCATAGCTAGAAATCTTTGTGATTATAAAATGTATGTGACAAATTATATACCACTAGGCACACATAGATACCAATCTTGAGGTATAATATCCACTATAAAAGGTTGATCTACTATAAAAGGCCTAAGAAAGTTGGGCAACAGCCAAAATCTTCATTTGTTTGGCTCTCTTACCTACTTAATATATTTTTATCTACTAAATGTATTTTAAAGAATGATGAAACTTGTATATAAATATGTTTTAAGTTTGTATGTGATCAAATACACAAACATAGTAACACATTTTTTGATACTGTTGTAAATGATTGATGAGTCTGCAACCATTGCACTGGTCACAAGTTGCCAACTGCTGACTTTCAATCACTTGACTCTCACCGCTTAGCTCAGTAGGGAGAGCATTGGTTTAAGGATCGCGGGGTCGCGAGTTAGATCCCCTGGCGGGGCGTATGTTCATTTAAACTAACTGTTCACAGAGTTCTAAATACACTTCAGATTTTCACTGAAGTATTTCTTAAATATGATTTTCCAATCCTGGCTGCCCAACCAAGATAGCGTTACTTTAGCTTAAGTATAAATTAAATTAACATATTTTGCCTAAGGAATAATATGAATAATAAGCACTTCTGTATCAAAGTTGTCAAAGACTTGCATTGACAAGTACATAATTTGCCAAAATTCATTAAAAATGCAATTTTATTAAATCATTATTACCTCCCTTTGTCTATCTTGTGCAACCTAGATAGAATGAAAATAGATCAATTCCGAATTTGTTTCAAGTTGTCGAAATATCCCAGTATTTATTAAATGCAAATATAAAACTAGAAATTATATTGAAATCAAAAGAAATATACCACTTTTTAAATACCTTTATATCAAAGGGATGAAATTACAAAATTTCATAAAAAGTAATATAATACACATTTCCAATAGGGACCTAACTCTATGTAATGCTTCGTTTTGTTCCTTAACCAAATAATTGTTTCAATGCACATGATAAAAGAAAATATATCAAATCTTACATCTTTGAAAAGCTCAGATCGCAAGCTTTCTAATGGTGTATATCTTTAGAAAATCGAAAAGAAACTATGACACACTGGCAGTTTAAATATAGCATTTTCTACAGATTTTTAGCGTATAAAGTAACGTTTATACTGTTAAATGTTAAAGGGGCATACCCTATAACAGAGGGCAATTAAATATCTTCATAAATCATGTGTAAATGAATCACTGAATCAAAAGGAACAAATAAAAGAAACATCCAACATCACCAAGCAGTGTACTTAAAGAACACAACATATACGGCGCTGCAGCAGCAAGCAAATTCGCTGTGAAAACCACGCTATTTTACCTTCTTTCTGGATTATTTTACACGCACCTGCACCTTTAAGACAACTTCAATTCTCATAATTTCATAATTTCTGCTACACATTCCAGCAATAATGAGTGAAATTCACGTTTTACTATTTATCAAGTTGTTGTTGTACAATTTTGGGTGGATAGCGATTTATTATAGACAGACACTATATAGGTGATTATTCACCCAAAACGGAATAATTGGATATTCTTCTTGAAAAATGTAATAAGTTCTTCTTTTAAGTATGTCTAGCTTATAATATACGGTTGCTAAATTTTGCTAGATGTAGGGTATGCCTCTTTTATTTGAATAAAAAAGACATGGATCTAATATTTCTATTATCTATATTCTCTTTGTGAATATCTGTATTTCTCATTGGTATCATTACAGTGAATTTTAATTAAGCCGATGAAGGGTTGCCTTGCCCAGCTCGTCAGTGTGTTTCAAGACACTCGATGGTTTTAGTCAGAGCAGAATTTCTAGTATATAATGTAACATTAATGCAAATGGTTTGAATGTTAAACTGTTTCATGGAAGTGACTTGAACTGTTACAGCAGAGTGGTGTATTGCACATCAAATGCGGATTTCAACCTTTCTGTGCTTTCAGCGCTTTGATTATATCTGAGTTGATGACTTACTTCTGTTTCATTTTCATTATCTTTTACGGATTTCCATTACTTTTAAATATTAAAGATCCTCCCATTTTACATAATTTATTATGTTTTCATAAAACATTTTCCATGCTCCTTTGTTGTTTTCATCATTTATCTGTGTAATCCAACATGCTTTTAATGCATTCAGAAAATACTTAAAATCAATTATTTTTAAACCTCCTTCATCACAATTGAGTGTTAATATATCTCTTTTGATATTTTTTCTGGTTTATCATTCCATATAAATTTAAACATTGCTTTTATTATTCATTAATTTTGCTATCTAGGGGTGTTGGTAGTATTGTACGCGGGTATATTAATTTCGGTAGAGCAAAGGTCTTTATAGCTCATACTTTGCCGAGGAGTGTTAATTTTCTATGTTGCCATTATTTAAGACTATTAAAACTATTCATCTTTGGTTGCAGATTATTATCAAGGTTTTTTTCATAGTCATTCGAAATATAGGATTTATCAAGAAATTAATGTATTTTATGTTTATAAAAAAATATGGCAACCACATTATAAACAATTTTGGCATACTGAGCAGTTAACGCCCTTATGAAAAACCTTCCCTATTGTCAGTGTGTGGTCAGTTTATGTCCAGTGTGTTTCCAGTCAATAATACTCTAAAATCCAGTTACTTGCAAGCCTATTTCCAGAGCTGACAATAAACTGATCCAGTGTGATGCCACTTAATAACCATCATGTATCCATGTGCTTGTCAGCTGATTTCCAGACCTGAAAACCAGCTGTAAAATTTAACTTCCAGTCTGCTGCCAGTTTATATACAGTTTGTTGTCAGTGATGTTTGTAATGACATTTTAACAAAATTTCATTGATTTTTCATATAAAACTATTTGAAGGAGCTAAATTATATAGAGGTATCTGGAAATAAACACTGACAACAATCTGGCAACAAACTGGTATGCAATGTCAATCTGGCAACACACTGGATACACAACTGACAACAAGCGGCTTTTTGGACTTTCCAGTCTGTTGTTCTTGTATTGTCAGTGCACAGCCAGTCAACTGGAAATATTTTTCTGACAACACACTGGCATATTGCCAGTGTGTTGTCATTGTATTGTCAGTGTATAGTCAGTCACAACATGCCAGGCTCTCTTACATGGACAAGAGAAACACTTTAGCAAACTATCATTATTTAAAGTTTTAACTAAATTCCTTTATGCAGTACAAAGTTATGAGCACTTATACATTAGTGTTTTTTTATTTTGGGTTTTAACGCCGTTTTTCAACAGTATTTCAGTCATGTAACAGCGGGTATACATTAGTGTGGCAGCTGGACTAGTTTTGTTTGTTTGTTTTGGGTTTAATGCTGTTTTTCAACAGTATTTCAGTCATGTAACAGGGGGCAGTTAACCTAACCAGTGTTCCTGAATTCTGTACCAGTATAAACCTGTTCTCTGTAAGTAACTGCCAACTTCCCCACATGAATCAGAGGTGGATGACTAATGATTTCAGACACAATGTCATTTATCAAATAGTCACGGAGAACACAAGCCCCGTCCTAAGATCGAACTCGCGACCCCATGATCCGTAGATCGACGCTCTACCTACTGAGCTAAAGATGGACTAGTATCCCAATATATCGCTTACTACTTAGTGTTACTAATTTTTTTTATTTCCCCCTAGGAAAATTGTCTTTATTACCATTGTATTGTCATAGCATTGTCAGTGTATGGGAAGTTTGTTTCCAGTTTAGTGTCAGTATATATTTTTTTCTATTTATCCTTATTAATGTTTAATATGAATTTTAATGTGACTTAAAACCTTCATTTGCTTGTGGCTCAATTTTAATACAAATTCAGATTTGCAATATTTCAGTTATCAATAATATAATATTGAAACCAAAGGAAATTTGACTAAGATTATGGTAAATCTGCAAGTTTTATTTTACAGGGTAGCGAAAATACATGACTTTAAAATTTCTGTATCTGTTTAGCAAAAATACTTGTTGCGGACAGAATCTGTGTTACAATGAAAACAAGTAACTGTAAAATGATGAAAAAGTACCTTTACAATGTGCCCATCAGTGCTGGAAAACTATTGAAAACTGAAAATAGTTTTGGAGGGAAAAATGCAACACTTGGCCATTTTGATAAGGTGTCTTGTAATATTTATTTTGCTGTGAAAATTGCTAAGATGGGTATATTGCCAGTGTATTGCCATTGTGTAGCCAGTGCCTTGTCAGAATCTGCTCTGAGTAAATTTACATCCAATGTACTGTCAGACAGACAGCCAATCCATACAATATTGTCACTTATGTAATTTTTATCTCGATTATTCAAAGAATAGAAGTTATTGGACATGCCCCTATGTTTTCTTCTTTTTTTTTTTTTTTTTTTTTTACAAAATTATAGATTGAAACTAATTACACACTTGTTCAGTGTCATGACCGGACATGTACTAAGCAGGTCCCATAACTATACTTTTTTCCAGAATTAAGCCCCTTTTTCCACATACCATTTTTTGCTTAAGTTTTTGTATGCAAGCTGGTATCTCAGTACTCATTCAATTCGATTATAGAAATTATGTTTTTTATTTCCAGTTTCTTGCCATTTTCCTGCCAGATTTCTTCCAGACACTGGAAACAAGCTGACAATAATATGGAAATAGTGTCCATATTATTTTCAGCTAAACTTTTTTTCTTGGAAGTTTGTTCCCATATAGGAATCAGATTATTTCCAGTTACCTTTTTTTTTTGACAGACTGTTGCCAGATCATTGACAGTTACCTTGCAGCTTAATGCCAGCTTGTTTCCATATTTCATTTTCGTAAGGGTAATGTTCCAAACATTGTCTTGTTGATGTAAACAACTGATGCCAGTTTTTATAAAAATCTTTCAATTTAACCCTTAACCTGCTATATTTCTATAATGGACTAGTCCATCTTTCAATTTGGACAGTACCACTTATTACTCAAAGGGGTTTTCACTGAAAATTTACTGACTGAATAGCGAACAGTGCAGACCATGATCAGACTGCACGGAAGTGCAGACTGATCTTGGTCTGCACTGGTCGCAAAGGCGGAATCATCTGCCGCCAGCAGGCTAAGGGTTAAATGATATGAAGCAAACACTAAGTTAAGTTATTTAACCTTTGACCTTAACGTGTCACCTTGACCTTGGACCAAATGTCTCAGGTTGCATGTTGTCTTGGTGAGATAAATAAGTATAGTAAAATATACAAAGTTATTTACACAATATGGAGTTGGCACAAAGTTAGGCTATTTGAACTTTGACCTCCAAGTGTGACCTTGCCCTTGGATTTAGAGACTGGGGTTGTGAGCTCTGCACTTCAAGACGATGGGGTTAACAGCGGATGCTAGTTTTATGAAACCTTCCCAGCAGTTCAGAAGATATGGAGAGGACACAAAGGACAGACCAACTGACCGACAGAAATGTGTTACTCTGATAAGCCCTGGTATACTTTGTATCTTCGGATATAAATATCAGCTCACCCACTTAGCTCAATGAGAACAGTGCAGATCTATGGATCATGAGTTTGATCCCCAACTGAGGCATATGTTCTTCTGATTCATATGTAGAAGTTGACAGTTACTTGCAGAGAACAGTTTAGTACAGATACAGAATCCAGGAGCACTGGTTAGGTTAACGGGGCTCTGATATATAACTAAAATACTGATGAAAAATCGCGTTAAACCCAAAACAAATATATATATCAACCTATCTACTATTATTTAAAAAATATCTAAATCATGTGCTATATAAGTATTACAATAAGAACTTTAGTAGTTTTGTGTTTCCCATGGCAACCAGACAAAAATGTGAAACAAGTATATTACTTTAATTATATATCTCATGAAATTTTGATTAGACCAAATGAAAAAATACAACCATAATCAGACGTAATTACACAATCCAACCTTAACCCTAATATTTCAATCTAAATTATCTCCCTTTACCTATTCAATTTATATTTTTAATCCTCATTAAGTGAGTTACATTTTTGTTGAACAGAGGATGATGGACCAGAATTATTTTCAATTGGAGCTTAAAATCTGCATTTCTCAGATATAAGATTTAAGCTTGCTTACAACACTTAGAACAAAATAATTGTCAGCAAAGTCCGAATAACTGCTTTATGGCAGAAATAGAATCATTTAGTCTGTAAACACCGATTTGAAAATATTTTGTTTTACACTGTACAAAGTTAGTCCAATTAGATCCATCTTCATTTGCACTTGACTCGCACTTGACTAGTTCTTGTACCTGCCCGGAAGATCTAACAATTTAAAAAACAAAAATAAGAAGTTTGCAATGAAATATGACCCCACAGTCAAACTGTGATACACTGTTCCATGGGAAAGGACTGTTGATTGATAAGATGTTGCAATGCCTATATTGTAGGTGACTAGAAAAAAAATGTTTGGTAAACATTTCTAGGTCAAAATAAACAACTGTTAAGCATTATATTTATAGCTCATAGTTATCTTCAAAACATCTATTTTCCATGCTTAGATACCACTTTTCCCAATCATTTCAGAAATCAGTAATAAGTCAGGCAACCTCAAACTTGGTATCAGCCTATCACATTACTCTTTATGTCTGCTTATCTATCATGCGTTCAAACTACAATGATCAATTGTCATCAAAGCGTGCAAATTGAGATTTCAATCAACATTGAACGCTATTGATGTTTGAATGGACTAAACTATCTGTAACAAACACAATGACTACAATTGCTGTCACCCGAATGACCATCGCTACTTTATCCTAAATTACGGTTGTGACAAAGAACAGTTAGACCTGATTCAGGATGTTTTCAACACCCATTTAGCATTCCTCCCACAATTCTTTGAGTTCAACAGGAGTAAAATAAAGTGTAGATCCATGTTTATAAGGACAATAACTATCTCAGGAACACTTGTGTTAATGGGTTGCATTATAGTATCTCCATTTATAACACTGTTTTGCAATATAGCTCCATTATGAACAACTGTTAAACAACTGTTCAATACCGATTCATGACAGAAAACCCATAAACATTTAGATACTATCAGTTACTAAAGGAAACTACATTAACCTAATGACTCCAGTGATACTGACCAGGTCCTTATCAGCAACTCTAACCACTCACTGCATTAGCCAAACATAAATCTACATTCCAAATACACATTTGGTTGATACAGCATTTCTTGCAGAGCTTTTCCAAAATATTTGCTGCTATCTACGAATATAACAGAATTGTGCTATATATTATGAAATGAGAACCTTCTAGGCTGCTCTATATCTTTCATGTCATGTAACAGTCAACCACTTCTGAATCACGACAGTAACTGTATGACCAGACTTGAATTGCCACTGTTTGTACCATTATTCCTGCCCGCCCGCAGCACACAGATCTATGGATCATGAAGTCGGGAGTTCATTTTCGGGTGGGGCGTATGTTCTCTGTAACGATTTGAGAGAAAAACATTGTGCCTGAAATCATTTCATCCTCCACCTCTGATTCATGTGGAAAAGTTGACAATTATTCGTGGAGAATAGGTTCGTACTGGTACAGAATCTAGGAACACTTGTTAGGTTAACTGCCCACCATTGAATGACTGAAATACTGTTGAAAAACAACAAACAAGCAATCAAAAATTTTCTCCTGTTTTGTCATCCCATTTAGCTACAAAATTTAATAGTACAATAATACCTGATACTTTGTGCAAGCTATTCAACAGTGTAGACAAAAACATAAAATATAGTGTGTCTCTGCAATAAGAACCACTGGGAACTGTGATTGATGCACGATGGAAGATAATTAATTATTCAATATGCATAGTACCCATTTTTGCCAGATTAAGCATCTGAAGTGAGAACTGCTTTGGGTGCACGCACATTTTAAAATATACATGCACGTATATATATGCGTGCATGCGTATATAAATGTCCACCTATGATTACGCATGCAAGCTTTAAATTATATGTCCATGTATATATTAATGCGTACAATTGTAAATATATAGGTGCATATTGTGTATATTTAAGTGCAACTAGAATGTGCGTGCATGCATAAATATATATGTTCACATGTATATTTTCATACGTGCACGCGTAAATATGTAGGTGCACGCATATATGAAAGTACACACATAAATTTATAAGTAATAACAAGCGCATGGATATGTAACGTGCACGTATAATTATAACAACATACACTTACATAATTAAGCGTGTACTTATAAATATATACAGGTAGATGTATATATTTACGCCAGCATGCATATTTTTATACATGCACGTGTATTTTGAAATGTGCATGCAAGTAAACATCTCATCTCCAAAACCCTTGAGTATCACAACTGCACCCACAGTTGCTGGAAATACTGCATCAATTTGGGTTTCCTTCAATAATTCATGACACTTTCTTTCATTTTACCATACTCTGAAAAATGTCCCTAGGGTATAATGTACAATGGCATTTTCTTTCTGGTCTCAGGTGCCACTGAAATGCTAAATAGGTACATTTGAACATATGCATGCCACAGAATAAAAACATTATTTAATATAATGATGCAGGCACCAGGATCACAGTGGGTGTCATTATCACTACCGGGTATGTCATGTAACAGCTGGTATACCATTATATTTAACTTAAGGCTGGGTTATGTAGAATGTCCATGTGTTGATGCATAATTTGCACAATTTGTGTAATTGGGGGCACAAATTAGGCTATTTGAACTTTGACCTCCAAGTGTGCCCTTGCCTTGGATTTGGAACTGGGGTTGTGGTCGCACTTAAAGGAGGGGGTTAAACAGGGTTTGCTAGTTTTTATGAAAACCTTCCCAGCAGTTCAGAAGTAGGGAGAACACAAAGGCAGAAAAACGCCCGACAGAAATGTGTTCTCTGATAACCCCTGGTAACTTTATCTTCGGTTAAATACAGCTCCCCACTTAGCTCAATGAGAACATGGATCTATGGATCTTGATTTGACCCCCAACTGGGGCATAGTTTTGATTCATTGTAAAATTTGACAGTTACTTGCGGGAAACATTTAGTACAGATACAAAATGGGAGCAGGAGGTTAAGGGGGCTCTGTTTAAATAAAATACTGATGAAAATCGCGTTTTAAAACCCAAACAAAAAAAATTTATAAACCTAACTATTTTTTAAAAAAATATCTAAATCATGTCTTTAAAAGTTTTAAAATAAAATTAGTTTTTTGGGTTTCCCCTGGAACCAGAAAAAATGGGAAACAAGTATATTATTTTAATTATAATCCATGAATTTTGATTAGCCCAAATGAAAAAATAAAAATTCAAGAAATTCAAAATCCAACCTTAACCAAATATTTCAATTAAATTATCTCCCTTTACCCATTCAATTTATATTTTTTTCCCCATTAAAGGGGTTCATTTTTTGTTCAGAGGTGATGGACCAGAATTATTTCAAATTGGAGCTTAAAATCTGCATTTCTCGATATAAGATTTAAGTTGCTTACAACCTTAGAACAAAATAATTGCGCAAAGTCCCAATTAAAGCTTTTGAAAATAGAATCATTAGTCTGTAAAAAACCGATTTGAAAATTTTTTGTTTTACACGTACAAAATTAGTCCAATTTGAAATCCCTCTTCATTTTCACTTGATGCACTTTACTAGTTCTTGACCGCCCGGAAGATCTAACAAATTTAAAAAAAAAAAATAAAAAGTTTGCAAAGAATAAGGCCCCACATCAAAATGTGATCACTGTTCCTGGGGAAAAGGGCTGTTGATTGTTTTGATGTTGCAATTCCTATATTGTAGGGGATGAAAAAAATGTTTGGTAAAA
The DNA here is from genome assembly GCF_021730395.1 of Mercenaria mercenaria. Classification (NCBI taxonomy): domain Eukaryota; kingdom Metazoa; phylum Mollusca; class Bivalvia; order Venerida; family Veneridae; genus Mercenaria; species Mercenaria mercenaria. The sequence continues at coordinate 14,637,632 of NC_069361.1, read as the reverse complement.
TTTCTAGGTCAAAATAAACAACTGTTAAGATTTTTAATTATAGTCAAGTTTTCTTCAAAACATCATTTTTCCTGCTTAGTACCACTTTTTCCCAATCATTTCAGAAACAGAATAAGTCAGGGAACCTAAAAATTGGGATAGCCTATCAAATTATCTTTATGTTGCTTATCTTTCTGGTTCAAACTACATGTCAATTGTCATCAAAGCGTGCAAATTGAGATTTCAAAACAAAAATTTAAAATATTGATGTTTGAAGGGACTAAACTATTGTAAAAAAACACAATGACTAAATTGCTGTCCCCGAATGACCATGTTTCTTTATCCTAATTCGGTTTGAAAAGAACTTTAACCTGATTAGGTTTTTTTAACCCCTTTTAGCATTCCCCCAAAAAAATTCTTTGACCCGGGGAGTAAAAAAAGTGTAGCCATGTTTTAAGGCAATAACTATCTCGGGAAACTTGTGTTAAGGGGGTGCATTTGACTCCATTTTAACACTGTTTTGCAAAAGCCCCATTATAAACAACTGAAAAACAACTGTTCAATCCGATTCATGACAGAAAAACCCATAAACATTTAGATACATATTTACAAAAGGAAACAAAACCTAATGCCCAGTGATACTGCAGGCCCTTATCAGCAACTTAACCATCACTGCATTACCCAAAACTTAAATTACTTTCCCAAATACACTTTGGGGATCGTTTCCCTTGCGGCTTTTCCAAAAATTTGCTGCTATCTAGATAACAGAATTGTGCTATTTATTATGAAATGAGAACCTCTGGCTCCTTTATCTTTCATGCATGTAACAGTAAAACCACTTCTGAATCACAATAACTGTATGCCCCGCTTGAATTACTTTTGTACCATTATTCCTGCCGCCCCAGCACAAGATCTATGGATCATAAGTAGTTCATTTTCGGGTGGGGGTATTCTCTGAAGATTTGGGAAAAACTTGGCCTGAAATCATTCATCCTCCCCCCTTGATTCTTGGGGAAAAGTTGACAATTTTCGGGAAAATAGGTTCGTCTGGTACAGAATCTAGGAAACTTGTTAGGTTAATGCCCACCTTAAATGATGAAATACTGTTGAAAAACAAAAAACAAGCAACAAAAATTTTCTCCTGTTTTTTCACCCCATTTAGCAAAAAATTTAATAGTACAAAAATACCTGATCTTTGTGAAGCTATTCAACATGTAGCAAAAAAAAAAAATTAGTGTGTCTCTGCAAAAAGAACCACTGGGAACTGTGTTGATGCACGATGGAAAAAATTAAATTATTCAATTGCTAGTACCCCTTTTTGCCAGATTAACATCTGAAATGAGAACTGCTTTGGGGTGCACGACATTTTTAAAAAATTTAAGCCTTTTTTATGCGTGCTGGTATATAAAAGTCCACCCAGATTTGCACAAGTTTAATTTTTGTCCGTAATTTTGGTACAATTGTAAATAATAGGTGATATTGTTTAAAATTTTCAACAGAAAAGTGGGCATGCATAAATATTAGTTCAATTTAAATTTTTTTACGTGCACGGTAAATATTGGTCACCCCGAAAGTAACCCCCTAAAATTTTTAATAATAACAAGCGCATGGGAAATTAACGTGCAGTATAATTTAACAAAATACACTTAATAAATTAAGGTGTACTTTTTAAAATTATACAGGGAGATTATATATTTCGCCGATGCTATTTTTTTTAAAATGCACGTTTTTTGAAATGTGCATCAGTAAAATTATCTCCAAACCCTTTTTATCACAACTGCACCCACGTTGCTGGAAAAACGCATCAATTTTTGGTTTCCTTTAATAAATTTTGCATTTTTTTTCATTTTACCATATCTGAAAAAAGTCCCCCAGGGTATATTTTACAATGGCTTTTTTTTTCTGGTCTAGTGCCCCTGAAAGCTAAATAGGTACTTTGAAATATGCATCCACGATAAAAACTTATTTAAAAATGAGCGGCACCGGGCAAGTGGGTTTCTTTTCACTACCGGGGGTGTCATGTAACAAGGGGATACCCTTATATTTTTTAAGGGGGGTAGTAGATGTCCAGTGTTGATGATAAATTTTCACAATTTGTGTAAATCCAGATAAAATCATGTTGGCTAAATATAGATAAAAACACTGACAGTCATGGGGAAAAATTTCAGAATGTTTTTTAAATTTATGTAAAAAAAAACGCCAAATGATTTAAAAAAAATTTTGGCAATTTTTTCATTCTTCACTTATTATTACTCATTTAAAAGGTGTCTTTTGCAAAAATTGAAGCATGCCCATAGTCACGTACACACTCAGAGCTTGTGTTAAAATTCAAAATTAAATGTTATTACATGTTGAAATCAGTGACAAACTCATAATGAACAGCCTTTTTTAAAGCTCCCAACCTTATTAAAAAAATTCTGCAAGTGCTCTTTAGAGCTATTCATTTATCAATAACCCCGTGAGTTGATTTTCGGGGGGGCGAAAGTTCCCGGACTATTTTAAAACGCATTGTGTCTGAAATAAAGTCCTCCCTCTGATTCATGTGGGGAAGTTGGCGTTACTTGTGGAGAAAAAGGGTTTTTATGGTACAAAATCCAGAAACATGGTTAGGTTTAACTGCCCGCCTTAATGACTGAAATATTGTTGAAAAACGGCGTTAAACCCAAAACAAACAAACAAACAAATACGCAAACATTTTGAAATGGAGATTTTATGCAACATTAGTGGCGCAATATTATTCAAAGTAAAAGAGTGCTTTATAATTCTAATGACACAAAACTAAGTATGCGTCTTTGTTGCCCATTCATTTTTACACACATTTTTTGTGTTTAGCTGAATAAATTTGAAAAATTATCAATGTAAATGTTAATTGTTTTTGATGCCAGATCATCCATTAAGGTACTTTCAGTGATACCATCCACACCTGATATGTAATTTGTAAGTACCGCACAGTATTATGGCGTTTTTTTTTTTAGCATCATGAAAAAAAACAATCGTTCTTAGATTCCGTTTAAAGGAAATAAAGAAAAAATATAATAGTTGGCTTGGGCGCGTGGTTGAGTGGATAGACATTAATCATTTTGTAGTGATAGTCTTGATGGTTCGAACCTTGCATCCGTCATTTTTTTATTTCGCATTTTATTTATATACTTTGTGTTAGTTTGTTTTTCTCTGATTTCTAATTTATATATTCACAAAAGCCTCAAAACATTAGATCATATTAAAGATGAAGCATATATAAACATGAATACGTGTTAACAATGACATATGTAAGTTAGTAAACAAGTTAGTACTAGATTAACAAATTTTTGCTGTTTTCTTTGAATCGTTTAGAAAAAAAAAGAAATTAAATACAGTTTTCAAAATACGTTTTACGGGTCCGGGTATCCAACTCCCGACGAAAAAGTAAAAAGCGTAAACGTTTATGCTATTGTTTTGTTTGTTTACATTTCAAAACGCCTTATTACTGTGCGATACCTATACATGTTGATATTGAAAATATTGACAAATGCTCCACTCCAAAATTAAATGGAGCTGAAAAATCAGTATATAATAATTTGAATTTCATCAATTCCTTCCCTTATGAAAAACCTTCCCTATTGTCAGTGTGTGGTCAGTTTATGTCCAGTGTGTTTCCAGTCAATAATACTCTAAAATCCAGTTACTTGCCAGCCTATTTCCAGAGCTGACAATAAACTGATCCAGTGTGATGCCACTTAATAACCATCATGTATCCATGTGCTTGTCAGCTGATTTCCAGACCTGAAAACCAGCTGTAAAATTTAACTTCCAGTCTGCTGCCAGTTTATATACAGTTTGTTGTCAGTGATGTTTGTAATGACATTTTAACAAAATTTCATTGATTTTTCATATAAAACTATTTGAAGGAGCTAAATTTTTATAGAGGTATCTGGAAAAAAACACTGACAACAATCTGGAAAACAAACTGGTATGCAATGTCAATCTGGCAACACACTGGATACACAACTGACAACAAGCGGCTTTTTGGACTTTCCAGTCTGTTGTTCTTGTATTGTCAGTGCACGCCAGTCAACTGGAAATATTTTTCTGACAACACACTGGCATATTGCCATGTGTTGTCATTGTATTGTCAGTGTATAGTCAGTCACAACATGCCAGGCTCTCTTACATGGACAAGAGAAACACTTTAGCAAACTATCATTATTTAAAGTTTTAAACTAAATTCCTTTATGCAGTACAAAGTTATGAGCACTTATACATTAGTGTTTTTTATTTTGGTTTTAACGCCGTTTTTCAACAGTATTTCAGTCATGTAACAGCGGGTATACATTAGTGTGGCAGATGGACTAGTTTTGTTTGTTTTTTTTGGGGTTTAATGCTGTTTTTCAACAGTATTTCAGTCATGTAACAGGGGGCAGTTAACCTAACCAGTGTTCCTGAATTCTGTACCAGTATAAAACCTGTTCTCTGAAAAGTAACTGCCAACTTCCCCACATGAATCAGAGGTGGATGACTAATGTTTTCAGACACAATGTCATTTATCAATAGTCACGGAGAACACAAGCCCGTCCTAAGATCGAACTCGCGACCCCATGATCCGTAATCGACCTCTACCTACTGAGCTAAAGATGGACTAGTATCCCAATATATCGCTTACTACTTAGTGTTACTAATTTTTTTTTATTTCCCCCTAGGAAAATTGTCTTTATTACCATTGTATTGTCATAGCATTGTCTGTATGGGAATTTTGTTTCCAGTTTAGTGTCAGTATATATTTTTTTCTATTTATCCTTATTAATGTTTAATATGAATTTTAATGTGACTTAAAAACCTTCATTTGCTTGGGGCTCAATTTTAATCCCAAAATTCAGATTTGCTTTTATTTCAGTTATCAATAATATAATTTTTGAAACCAAAGGAAATTTGACTAAGATTATGGTAATCTGCAAGTTTTATTTTTACAGGGTAGCGAAAAACATGACTTTAAAATTTTTGTATCTGTTTAGCAAAATACTTGTTGCGGACAGAATCTGTGTTACAATGAAAACAAGTAACTGTAAAATGATGAAAAAGTACCTTTAACAATGTGGGCCCCTCAGTGCTGGAAAACTATTGAAACTGAAAATAGTTTTGGAGGGAAAAATGCAACACTTGGCCATTTTGATAAGGTGTCTTGTAATATTTATTTTGCTGTGAAAATTGCTAAGATGGGTATATTGCCAGTGTATTTGCCATTGTGTAGCCAGTGCTTGTCAGAATTGCTCTGAGTAAATTTACATCCATTTTACTGTCAGACAGACAGCAATCCATACAAAATTGTCACTTAAAGTAATTTTTATCTCGATTATTCAAAGAATAGAAAATTATTGGACATGCCCCTATGTTTTCTTCTTTTTTTTTTTTTTTTTTTTTTACAAAATTATAGATTTAAACTAAATTTCACACTTTTTCAGTGTCATGACCGGACATGTACTAAGCAGGTCCCCTAACTATACTTTTTTCCAGAATTAAGCCCCTTTTTCCACATACCATTTTTTGCTTAAGTTTTTGTATGCAAGCTGGTATCTCAGTACTCATTCAATTCGATTATAGAAATTATGTTTTTTATTTCCAGTTTCTTGCCATTTTCCTGCCAGATTTCTTCCAAACACTGGAAACAAGCTGACATATTGTTTAGTGTGTTTACATGCTGATTGTTATTGAGCCAGTTTATTGTCATATAGTTTTCAGATTATTCCCAGAAAAATGGAAATAATAAGGAAATAGTGTCCATATTATTTTCAGCTAAACTTTTTTTTCTTTGGGAAATTTGTTCCCATATAGGAATCAATTATTTCCAGTTCCCTTTTTTTTTTTTGACAGACTGTTGCCAGATCATTGACAGTTACCTTGCAGCTTAATGCCAGCTTGTTTCCATATTTCATTTTCGTAAGGGTTAGTGTGACTGATTTTATCGTAACCATTACTGCTAAATAAGTTTACTTCCCGACTGTTTATTTTGTTATTTTGCCGGTACATAATAAATTAAAATTTTTTAGTTAAATTTTGTTTAGGGTTTTTAGATGAGGATTTTTAAAGCCCCTGAGTTTACATATTTTTTGACTTTGAAATTTAAAAAAACATGCGGAACAAGATGTCAAAAACTGGAAATTTTTAAACATTTTGAACTACTCGATTTTTTTTTGAAATTTTGATAAAAGAAGCTTTTGCCCATGATATCATATAAAAGCCTTGTGCTAAAGATTTCGTCCTCCACATCTTATTTCCTTTGAAGAAATTTGGGCTTTTTCTCTTAGAGAAGAGATACAGAACCAAGAACACTGTTAAGTTATCACTCCCATTACATAAAAAAAAGAGTTGAAAAAGGTACTACACCAAAACAAACAAACAAAGCAAGTGCTTGCCCAGCATCATAATCATCATTGTTCTTTTAGAAAGTTGTAATACTTTTATTTTTTATTATAAGTACAACCCTTTTATAAAAAAGGGTTTAATCAAATTTTTCGTTTCCATTTGTGATTACATTAAATAGTTTTTTTTTTTCCCTACATACTGTGAAGTGTCACAGTTTAATTGTAAACGCTTTGAAAGGGCGCTCAACAAATCGGTTAAAATATAATAAAAATAAAAATAATGTTTTTGGCAGGTTGTTTATTCCACCTGTATTGAAAACAAACTTGATTATTGACTGCTGACCACTTTTGCTGTAAAAACACATATGTGAACACTTAGATTTACATGTAAATATCGGAAATACCTTCGGACTTTTTTAATGTTGCAAAAATGGGATTTTCAGTTAAACAATGAAGCAAAAAAATAACCGGATTTGGTTAATGAGAAAGGAAAGTGTAATTTCTAGCCCCAAACTAAAGTAACCGGTCATAACGATGGAAATTTTTTGGGGAATAATGTCCTTAATTGGTACAACTCTTACATCTCAAAAGATCCCCAATCCCTTAAAAAGAAGATGTTTTAAATGCCAAGAACCAGAAACCACCTTTCCCTTAGTCATAATGGGGGATTCGATTTCTTTCTACTAACTTTCCCAACGAAAAAGCAAACCCAAAAAAACTGTTTGAAAGCTGAAAAATAAAAAAATGCAGTAAAACACAAAAGGATAATGAATTTTCTCCATTAAACCTGTTGTCCGCAGCTGACCTTTTATTCAGGGTACTACAAAGTTTAAGCAGACGAGCAGGGTCAATTTTAAACCAAAATCCCTTTTTAAAAAATTATATAAAGCCTGACATCTGCAACAATAGTCTTTTCAGTATCCATAGAATTGCTTTATTCCTGAGATCAAAGCATCTGTTACCAGGTTGTTTTTTTTTTGTACGTTACTTGATGATATCTAACTTGTTTGAATACATGGAAGGCTTTTATTGTACCTGGATCCCCATTAAAAGTTCTCTAGTACTTGTAAATGACCATATGGATATCTGTGAAGACATCAAGCAAGATACAAATCCTATTACAGAAGCTTTCCTGTTCTCATGGAAAGGTAAAAAGCAACAAAAATATCAAGGATTTTACCCTTACGAAAATAAAATAGGAAAAAACGGGGCTTTAAGCGCAAAAAAAATGCAATAATCTGTAACGTCTGTCAAAAAAAAGGAAAAGAAATAATTTTTTTCCATATGGAAAAAACCCCCAAGAAAAAAGTTTACAAAAAAATATGGACACAATTTCCATATATTTCCAGTTTTTTGGAAAATCTGAAAAACATTGACAAAAACTGGTTTTAAAACAACCATGTAAACACCTGAAACATAATTTCAGCTTTTTTCCAGGTCGGAAGAAATCTGGAGGAAAAAAGGGCAAGAAATGGAAATAAAAAAAATAAAAATTTCCTTAACAATTGAAGACGAGAACCAGCTTTGCTACAAAACAAAAGCAAAAAATGGTGGAAAAAGGGGCTAATTCGGGAAAAAAAGTATATTTTAGGGGGACCGCTTGTACATGCCTTCATAAACCATAACAAGTGTGTAATTATTTCAATTTTTAAATTTTGTAAAAAAAAAAAAAAAAAAAAAAAAAAGAAAAAAATGGGGGCATGTCCAATACTCTTTTCTTTGAAAAATCGGAAAAAAATTACATAAGTAAAATATATGGTTGGCTGTCGTCTGACAGACATTGGATGAAAATTTTACCAGAGCAATCGACAAGGCATGCAACAAGGGCAATACATGGCAATATCCCCAAATTTAGAAATTTTTCACGCAAAAAAATATTAAAGACACCTTTCAAAAAAGGCCAAGTTTTTGTTTTTTTCCCCCCAAAACTATTTTCAGTTTTCAATAGTTTTCCAGCACTGATGGGCACTTTGGGAAATCTTTTTCTATTTTAGGGGGTTACTGTTTCATTGTAACACGTTTTCTGTCCGAACAAGTTTTTTGCTAAACAGATACAAAAAATTTTTAAATCATTTTTTTTTGCTACCCTGAAAAAAAAACTTGCAGATTTACCATAATCTTAGTCAAATTTTTTTTGGTTTTCAATATTATTTATTGAAAACTGAATATTGAAAATCTGAATTTTGTATTAAAATTGACCACAAGCAAATGAAGGTTTTAAGTCCATTAAAATTCTTTTTAAACTTTATTAAGGATAAAAAAAAAAAAAATACTGACACAAACGGAAAACAAACTTCCCATACACGCAATCTATGACAATACAATGTTTAAAGAAAATTTTTCCCTAGGGGAAAAAAAAAAAAATTGTAAAAACAAAGTATTAAGCGATAATTGGGATATAGTCCATCTTTGCCAGGGTAAGCGTCGATCTAGGATATGGGTCGCGAGTTCATTTAGAGGGGTTTTGTTTCCCCGGCTATTGATAAATGAATTGGTCTAAAACATTTTCATCCACCCTGATTCATGGGGAATTTTGCAGTTACTTTACAGAGAACAGGTTTATACGGACAAAATTTCGGAACACGGGTTGGGGTAACTGCCCCCTGTTAATATAAATACGTTGAAAAAAGTTTTTAAACCCAAAACAAACAAACAAAATTTCCCCATCTGCACACTAATTATACCCGCTGTTACATGACTGAAATATGTTAAAAAAAACGGCGTTAAAACCCAAAAAAAAAAAACCTAATGTTTAAGTGCTCATAACTTTTTACGCAAAAAGGGAAAATTATTAAAATTTTAAAAAAATGTAGTTGCAAAAGGGTTTTTCTTTTTTCCATTAAGAAGCCTGGCATTTTTGTGACGAATACACGACAATAAAATTTTACAACAAAAGGCAATATGCCAGTGTGTTGTCAAAAAAATTTTCCAGTTGACGGGCTGTGCACTGACAATACAAGAACAACAAGGGAAAGTAAAAAAAGCCGCTTTTTTGCTTTTTGACCGGGTGTTCCCAATTGAAAAAGCATCATTTTGTTGCCAGATTGTTGTCAGTTTTTTTTTCCCAAATTACCTCTTTTAAAATTTTTTGCTCCTCAAATAGTTTTTAGAAAATAAATGAAATTTTTTAAAAATTTCTTACAACACACTAAAAAACAAACGTAATAAACTGGCAGCAGACGGGAAGTTAAATTTTACAGCTGGTTCGGGTTCGGGAAATACTGACAAGCACATGGATACATGAGGGTTATTAAAGGGGCATCACCGGATCGTTTATTGTAGCTCTGGAATAGGCTGGCAAGTACGGGATTTTAGAGTATTATTGATGGAAACACCGGCATAAATTACCACAAAAAGACAATGGGGAAGGTTTTTTCAAAGGGTAGGTCAAAAATTTGTATATTTGTTTTGGGGGGCTGGTGGGGGGGGGAGGGGGGGGGGGAAAAGTGTGTATGTTTTTAAATGCTCATTCATTCAGTTTTTGAAAAGCAAATTCAGTAAATAAACTTACAAAAATGGTGATTTTTACTTCACTGCTCCTTCAGATTTGTCTTGTGTGTATGTGGTGGGGGAGGGGGATGGGGTGCATTGTTTCAAGCACAGGTGGACACTTGGGACAAAGTTTGAACTTAAGAGGAAGGTGTTTCACGAACATCATTTTGAGTAAATCTATTTTAATTTTTTGGCTACTCTTTGTATATGAACCAAACAAGAATATTAAAGATAGATTTGTGCTAAAATTGAATTATTGGCACACAATGACATATCCTAATTAAAAGTGCATACTTAGTGCGGGGGAGGGAGGGGGGGGGGGGACTCAAGGATAAACTTAAAAAAAGCCCCGATGTTTTCTTCAAGAAAGAATTCTTTTCCCAAGTGAGGTTTTAAACCCCATGTCAGTGAGTTTTTTGTTTTTTTTGGGTTTTAACCCCCATTTTCAACAGTTTTTCATCATGTAAGGCGGGCAGTTAACCTAACCCATGTTTCCCTGTTTTCTGAAACCAGTACAAACCTGTTCCCCAAATAACTGCCAACTTCCCCCCATAATTATCAGAGAGGGAGGACGAAATGTTTTCAAAACAATTCTTTATCAAATCGTCATGGGAACATACCCCCCGCCGGGGGATCAAACTCGCGCCCCCCGATCCTTAAAACCAAGCTCTCCCTACGACAAGGGGTGAGAGCCAAGTGTTTGAAAGTCAGCGGGAAATTTGTGCCCAGTGCAAGGTTGCAGACCATAAATCATTTAAACAGTATAAAAAAATGTGTTATATGTTTGTGTATTTGATCACATACAAACTTAAAAAAATTTATATACAAGTTTTCACCTTCTTTAAAATACATTTAGAGATAAAAATAATTAAGTAGGTAAAGACCAAACAAAAGAAAATTTGGGTGTTGCCCCAAATTTCTTAGCCTTTTTATAGTAGACAACCTTTTATATGGTTTTAAAACCCAAATGTATCTATGGTGCCTATGGGGATATAATTTGTCACCTCATTTTTTAATACAAAAACTACATTAATATATAAGCACGCTGTGAAAAACAGAAAAGGGAAATGAAAATTGAATAATAAATTTGCTTTGTTTCAAAAACTAAATTGACCCACACAAAAGGTATCCTTTGTTTCTGCTCATAGGGTTTTCCGAACACTAAGTCCATTACCCGATATGACAGATCGCTACATCGGGGTTTTTCCCGAAAAAAAAAAAGGAAAAAATTTTTTAATTATTTTCTGACATGCCATGTCTGGTACACAAAAAACACAAAAGCATGTAGTTTTTCCCCATAAAGTTTTAAAAATTTTTTTCTGCATATTTACGTTTTACATAGGCTAAACCCGTTGTGATTAACTAAAAAAAGTTGTTGAGAAAATGAAGAAAAGGCATCCCAAAAAAAAAAATTTACCCTGGGAGGGATGGTTTCCTGGGCGTGCACTCAGCGCCCAAAGTGTGAACAAAAAAAAAAAATTTAAGAAAAACTGGGGTTCTAATGAATAAAAAAGGAACAAACCCGTCTGAGTATTTTGGGGTTCATAGTTATGTGACCTTTTCAATAACTTCCATCAAAAAATAAAGTTGAAATGGCACCCATTTCCTCAATAAAAAACAAGTCCTGGGCACTTCCAAAATAAAAATTGTAATGAATTTATGGAACAAATTTCACATTTTAGATTTATTTGCAAATTGCATTATTTTACACTTAAAAAAAACTTAATTGCCTTTTTTAATGAATTACCTCCCTTTATTTATTTTAACATTATTGATATAGTAAAACAAATTTTTTATTTTCTATGTTTATAACAAAGGGCCCCCGATGGCCCCATCGTCACCCCCTTTTTAAAAACACCATATAACAGGGAAAAAATATGACCTAGGATTTTTATAAAAAAATTCGACCAATTTAAAATTAAATTGGAGCAAAAAACCTTTTGTATAAATAAGTTTTTCTTTTATTTGCCTATACCTATTTTTTTATCCCAGGACCCATTTCGAACTTTACCTAGATTTCAAAGGCACATTCGACCAAATTTCATGAAACAATTAAAAATACAGCCTCTTGCATACAGAAAGGTTTTTCTTTGATTTGACCTAGTGACCTGTTTTTTACTCCCCAAATACCCATATTCGAACTTGACCTGATTCTCAAGGCAAACCATTTTGACCAATAATATGAAAAAAATGTAAAAAACAGCCTCTTTGCATAACAAGGGTTTTTCCCTTTATTTTACCTTTGTGACCTAGTTTTTGACCTCAATGACCCATATTCAAATTTGACCAGATTTCATCAAGGGAATCATTCTGACAAAATTTCATGAAAATCAGTTGAAAAATACAGCCTCATCGCATACACAAGGTTTTTTCTTTGATTTGACCCAGCACCTAGTTTTTTACCCCCAGACTACCCCTATTCGACTTGACCTAGATTTATCAAGGCAACCCTTCTGACCAAAAAAATGAACAGTGAAATGCAGCCCCCTTTTTATCACAAGGTTTTTTCCCTTTATTTGATTGTGACCTAGTTTTTGACCCCAGAGACCCATTTCAAAACTACCAGATTTCATCAAGGCTATCACTCTCAAAATTTTATAAGACAATTAAAAAAACAGCCCCCTATCACATACCAAGGGATTCTTTGATTGACCCCGTGATCAAGCTTTTTTACCTCAGATATCCATATCAAAATTGACCTAGATTTTATCAAGGGAATCTTCTGACTTAAATTTCGGAAGAACAACGAAAATTATAGCCATACCTCACAATTTTTTTTTGATTTTACCCAGTGACCTAGTTTTTTCCCAAAATGACCCCTTTTCAAACTCGGCCTAATTTTTTTTAAGGTTATCATTTTGACTAATTTTCAGGAATATCAAAATTTAAAAATACACCTCTATCGCACATACAAGTTTTCTTTTATCTGACCTAGTGACCACTTTTTTTACCCCAGATGAACCCCATTCAAACTTGACCTAGATTTCATCAAGCAAATTCTACCCAAAAATTTATGAAATTTAAATTTAAAAATACAACCCCCTTTTGGATCACAAGGTTTTTTTTTGATTTGACCCAGTGACCGTTTTTACCCAGATGACCTTTTTCCAATCGGCCTAGATTCATCAACTAATTTTTTGACCAAATTCATGAAAATTTAAATTTAAAAAAACAGCCTCTACGCATACACAAGGTTTTTCTTTTTTTTTCTAAGGGTCTACTTTTTGCCCCAGATACCCCTTTTCAAACTCAGCCTAGATTCATCAAGGTTATCATTTTGACCAAATTTCATGAAGTCAGTTGAAAAATACAGCCTCTACAATACACAAACAATTTGACAGAGACAGAAGACAGACAGACCCAACAGCGCCGGATGCCCCGGGCATCGATTTCAAAAAACCACCCGAGCAGTGCTCAGGGAGCTAAAAAAAGCGTGCCCAAAAATTGACCTTTTTGGATCAAACCAAAGGAAAATTTCTTTAAATTTTGGTAAAAAGAAAAAAGGGTTTCCTCAACCCCAACACTCAATAATTTTTTTAAAAAATTGCCTAATTTTTTCATGCACCCAAAATTGGTAACATCCACTAAGATTTTTAGTGAAATGTTTTAACAAAAAGAGAATTGTGGTAGATGTTATGCCCAAAGGGAAAAAACTTTTTTCCTCCTTAAAAACTGTAAACAATAACAAAAACCTATGTCCCCCATGACTGTGGTTTTCCCCTTTTTTGTCCAAGATCACGGACCCGACATTTTAAACCCCAACCCCAAAAAAAATATCGGTCATCAACTTTGTGAGCCCAATCATGCTATCAAATTTTAAGATGATGGGTCAAGTAGTTCTTAAGTTATCAAGTGGAAACAGTTTTCAAGGTTCAGGCCCCTGTGACCCCTACCCCCGACTTAAATAAATTTCTACCAAAAAAACAATAGGGGTTTTCACAATGGTGCACATGCCCTTAAAAGGCCATGAAATTTGGGCCCAATTTTTTTAAACAAAAACATTTTAACAGGCACCATTAAAAAACCCTCTTAGTTTTAATTTAATGGCATTTTTCATGACCATCTTTAAAACTATTAAATTAAAAAGCCATGAAAAAGTACATTTAAAACCCCGGTAAAATATACCTTGTTAAAAGTTGAGGGCCTGAAAACTCTAAAACAAACCTGGGCCCCTTTAAAACCCATTAAAATTTTTAAATGGCATTAAATTTAAAAATTCCATTAAAAAGGACCCCCTTTAAATTTTAATTAATTTTAAACACTAAGAAGGCCATTTAAATTTTTTTACTACCTGTTAAATTGGGTGTTAATTTTTAAGAATTAAATTTTAAAGTTTCCCTTAAAAATGTCGATTTCAATTTTAATGAGTTTTTAATTTTTAATGGTATACAAAATTTAAGGGCCCGAAAAAAACCACCAGAGTCAGACACGTTAAGATAATCAACTTCAATTTAATTTGTCTTAAAACTGCCCATCTTTATAAACGTGTTAAAAGGGTCTTTTTTCCTACATTTTAATTTTTTAGGACCCAAATTGAAAAGTTGTTCTTGGATTTTTTTCTGAAAAATTTTTAGGCGTGGCGAAAAAATAATTTTAAATATTTTTTAAAAAAATATAGTTTTGAAACATGAAATGCTTTGAAATATTTTTTATACAACAAGCATTTTAAAAACCCTTAAAACCCCAATAGACAAAAGCAACTTTAATATTTACTGCTATGAAAAAGTAGCATTATTACTTTCATTTTCATCAAATATCTTTGTTCCTTAAATTTTTTACTTTAAAATTTAAGAATTTATTATCAATCTACACAGAAGAAAAATCCCAAAAACCTGATGAATTTTTCAGAGTTATGTCCCTTTTTTAACTTACTGTAAGTTTTTATAATTCCAAAGCTCTTTTCTTTCAAAACTTTTTACTAGTACCCACTTAATTCAGTTCAGCACTAAAATTAAGGTGCTGTCTTACGGCATCTTGTTTTAAAATTTAAACTTTTTTAAAAGGGTTCAATCTGTTGAAACAAAAATCTCAACTAAGGTCTGAAATGGAGATTAACGTGCTTTCATTGTTCTACTCCCATAAAATTTTAAAACCCTTACCCCCCCCCACTTTGATACAAAGCGATCATTTAAACAGAAAAAAAAAAAAAACAAAAAGTGACATGCATCAATACATGTACACTTCCCCAAAAAAAAAATTTGACTGAGTTATAAATAAATTTTAAGTTTTTTTTATCCAATTTTCAATAAGAAAATCAATTTTTTGTACAAAATTTAAATTTGGCAAATTTTGAAGAAAATGGCGTAACTGCATAAAGGGAAATAACTTTAATGAAACTAAATATGAAAAATTTTACTTTAATGGCCATTAGTTTTCTGTTGGAAACAAATTGTTTACAATGTAAGATTTTATGGGCACCAATGGTCTAAGGACCATAAATGATTGTGTAGTAGTTTGTCTAACAGATATCATAGTAATAATGGCACTTATTTTTTCTTTTTGAATCACATTTTACAGAATGTACAATTTAATGTGCATCACATTGCTGTTAAGGGCCATTAATTTTAATCTTAAATGAAATCATACAGAACCTAAACATTTAATGGGCATTAAATCAAAGTTAAGGGTCATGAATAATTCTGTTAAATTCAAAACTTTTTCAGCTACCAAACCAAATTTTTAATTGCATGATTCATGGTCAAAAAATGGGTGTTTTAATGGTACCTTAACTTGTAACCCATTAATATTGTGAAACCTGTTAAATATAGTGATGCAAGAATTAATGGGGTTAATTAACGGTTTTTCCTATTTAATGGATATTTTACCGGGTTTTAAACCATATTTAGTGGTATGTGCATCCAGTAGTGTCTTCTACTTCATTAAGGCCAACCATGCTATCAAGTTTGAAGGTTCTTGGTCAAGTGATTCTCAAGTTACAGTGCAGGAACAGTTTTCAATGTTCAGGACCCTGTGACCTTGACCTTTGACATAATGACCTAAAAAATCAGGTCATCTATTTCATAAGCCAAATCAACGTATCAAGTTTTTTTCTCAAGTTATTGAGGGGAAACCATTTTCAAGGTTTAGACCCCTTTGGCCTTTTTGTTTGACCTACTGACCCCAAAAACAAAAGAGGTCATTGATCTGCTCCATAAGCCTAATCATGCTACCTATTTTGAAGGATGTGGATCAAGTGGGGCAGAAATTATTCACTCTGCCAACAGACAGATGGGCCAACCAACAGACTGACCGATACAACCAAGATGCAATGCAATATAACTGCGTCCCCACCTTCCCTGTTCATAGAATGGGGGAAGCAAAAATATTATCCCACTCAAGATTTTTTCCTATGTATATGATAAGGGTTGGTCATCCTGACAAAAACAGTACAAGTTTGCAATTATTTTGATACCTACCAAAATGCTTTGTTTGTTTCTTTTTGGTATTGCAGTGTTTCAGAACTTACCATTATTTGCTGCGATTTGCATGCATGTACCACTGTTTATCATTTCATACAATCTTATTTAACATATGTGACAACATCATGCATTTAATACTATAATACCCTGTGGCCACAGCTGGCAAAATTAGCGTAAACAAGGCCATAAATTATCCAACAGACAATACTGTCTACTGGTGACACAGATAAAGTTCTCAAAGAAAACACCTGATATCCTTTTGCATTGATTGATAATACACAAGAAAAATACATTGAAAAATAATAATTTCACTGACAATATCCCAGCCCTACATGAAACATTTCCCAGCCCTCCATGAAACATTTCCCAGCCCTACATGAAACATTTCCCAGACCTACATGAAACATTGAACAGCTTCTGCTGTTTTCATATGTACAAGTTTTTGAGCCGAATTAGAAAATTTTTTCAATCAATACAGATATTTACAATTTAGAAATTTTGTTCCAAAGTCCAAGATCTAAAAAAAGATAAAAAAAAAAAAAGCTGGCCTATTTATCATGAAATGAAGAGCATTTTTAGAGATCTTTTATGCAAATTATTGTGTCATCCGATCTGAATAAACAAAAACATCCACTGTGAGCCTTAACAAAAATCTTCTCCAAGCAATTCCAATTTCCTAAGTACATAAAGGGCCATAAAACGCATTTCAGACTCATGGCTCAGAGTTGGGCCTACACAATCAACTAATGATGATAAACAAGTTTCAAAGCTATCATTCTTACAGTATTCAAGAAATGTGAACCTAAGGAAAAAATTTAACTAAGAAATTCAAAATGTCTTAGTGCAAAAAAGCCATGGTTCTGACAAAATACAAATGAGAGGTCTGTAGGACATTTGCGGCCTTTTAGTTGAAATGGCAGATACAACATTTGCCCCCACTGCTTATTTCATATGCCCCCCACCAACCAAAATTTTAGTCCTCTAAAGTCCAAAAAAGTTATAAAAGTGCTCATGACAATGTTATGATTTTCTAACTTGTGCAATGTTTTAACACTAAAACTTGTCAATTTGGCAATTATCTTCAACGAAATTGTAAGAAACAAAGATACTGTTCCATGCAGTAAGATTAATGTCTTCTACTACCTTCCTTAACAATCACTTGGGGACAAAAATATTGGGGGACAAATGTCTATTTTCAGAAATAAGTTTGTTTTGTTTTGTTGGTTTTAACGTCGTACGGACACAATTAAAGGTCATACGGCGACTTTCCAGCTTTGATAATGGAGGAAGACCTCGGGTGCCCTTTCATGTATTATTTTATCACGAGCGGGCACCTGGGTAGAACCACCAACCTTCCGTAAGCCAGCTGGATAGCTTCCTCCCATGAAGAATTCAACGCCCTGAGTGAGGCTCGAACCAACATCGGTGAGAGGCAAGTGATTGAAGTCAGTGACTTTAACCACTCAGCCACACAGGCCCCTCAGAAGTAAGCATTTGGGGGGGGGGGGGGGGCATATGTCCAATCTACCAGTCCATTTTTTCATTGGAAGGCAAAGTCCTGAGGGGCAAGTGTCTGGATCCCAGGGGAAGGTTATGGCTCTTGACTTAAACATACTTAACTGATATTGATTAACAAGTATGCAAAGTTCAGTTTTTTTTAGAAAAAATGGATCTAAATAAGAATCATAGTTATAAACAACACTGGAAAACACATGTTACAGTAGCTCATAGATTTTTCAAAAGTCAAACAAGCTAAAAAGGGAGGTAACTTTAAGCATAAAAAAACAATGAAATATTAATATGGTAACAGTTTTAAACATTGTATTGGAAACCATCTTCTTAGAAGTACTGAATGGCCAACACTAGCAATCAGCCAACCAAGGAACGGTGTCCTAGGCTACAAGAATACAACACTCACAGATTGGTGTTGCCCATCTGGTGATCTCAGTAAATTCAATGGCCAGCACTAGCAATTGGCCCACCAGGTACAAGAATACAACACTCCCAGATTGGTGATGCTGATCTGGTGACCTCAGTAAATTCAATGGCCAGCACTAGCAATTGGCCCACCAGGTACAAGAATACAACACTCCCAGATTGGTGATGCTGATCTGGTGACCTCAGTAAATTCAATGGCCAGCACTAGCAATCGGCCCACCAGGTACAAGAATACAACACTCGCAGATTGGTGATGCTGATCTGGTGACCTCAGTAAATTCAATGGCCAGCACTAGCAATCGGCCCACCAGGTACAAGAATACAACACTCCCAGATTGGTGATGCCGATCTGGTGACCTCAGTAAATTCAATGGCCAGCACTAGCAATCGGCCCACCAGGTACAAGAATACAACACTCCCAGATTGGTGATGCCGATCTGGTGACCTCAGTAAATTCAATGGCCAGCTCTAGCAATTGGCCCACCAGGTACAAGAATACAACACTCACAGATTGGTGTTGACGATCTGGTGACCTCAGTAAATTCAATAGCCAGCACTAGCAATCGGCCCACCAGGTACAAGAAGAATACAACACTCACAGATTTGTGTTGCCCATCTGGTGACCTCAGTAAATTTAATGGCCAGCACTAGCAATCGGCCCACCAGGGATGGTCCTAGGCTTCAAGAATAGAACACTCACAGATTGGTGTTGCCCATCTGGTGACCTCAGTAAATTTAATGGCCAGCACTAGCAATCGGCCCACCAGGTACAAGAAGAATACAACACTCACAGATTTGTGTTGCCCATCTGGTGAACTCAGTAAATTCAATAGCAAGCACTAGCAATCGGCCCACCAGGTACAAGAAGAATACAACACTCACAAATTTGTGTTGCCCATCTGGTGACCTCAGTAAATTCAATAGCCAGCACTAGCAATCGGCCCACCAGGTACAAGAAGAATACAACACTCACAGATTTGTGTTGCCCATCTGGTGACCTCAGTAAATTTAATGGCCAGCACTAGCAATCGGCCCACCAGGGATGGTCCTAGGCTTCAAGAATAGAACACTCACAGATTGGTGTTGCCCATCTGGTGACCTCAGTAAATTTAATGGCCAGCACTAGCAATCGGCCCACCAGGGATGGTCCTAGGCTTCAAGAATAGAACACTCACAGATTGGTGTTGCCCATCTGGTGACCTCACTAAATTTAATGGCCAGCACTAGCAATCGGCCCACCAGGGATGGTCCTAGGCTTCAAGAATAGAGCACTCACAGATTGGTGGTGCCCATCTGGTGACCTTAGTAAAGTAAACAGAGGATGAAACAAAATCAATTTTGAATCAGTAAACTATTCTGGAATAGAATCTTTTATTTATTAAGGTTTTGTATGACAGTCTTACAAAGCCAACTTAATCATTTGTTATAATGGAAATTGATCCTAGAAAATATAACAGGTATCCTTTTGTATGTGCACAACAAGTAATCAAAGCAGCTTGTGTAAATATAGCAAAACAACTGTTTCCTTATCTCATCTTTGCTATGTAAACTTGACCAGACACCATGTTTGTTCTTCATTTGTAGACAAAAAAGAACTGTTCTTGCACTGTTTAAACAGAAATATTGACTTCTGTGGGTTATTATTTATATGATATTGTACATGGGTCTTTAAGGAAATAACAGCTCAGGAGATCCATCAAGCAATTCGAGGGAAGAAGCTGTTTAAAGATATTACTATTTTTAGATTTAGTGCCCCCCACCCCCACTAAAATGGCCCAAGCAGACCTTGTAATGATGGTAGAGACCATGATTGATGAAGGTCAATCAATAATCAAGCTGTTCTTGATGTATATTTTATGATCTTCTTTACTATCTATTTTCTTGCTGTCTACTATGTAAGGTGTTGAGACTAAGTCATGATCAGATCATTTGTATTCATGGCGCATGTTTAACAGCAGTTCACAGGGCAATAAATTTTGTTTCCGCAGAAGCGTGAAAGTGGCAAAATCATAATTACCCATAATGCAAGAGGGTTTCGTAAAAGATATATTTTTTATATTACACCTTAAACATCTGTATGCATCACATATATTATCAGAACAAGTGATTCCTACAATGTGTAATGAGGAAAATAATTCTTATATTTAAAACAATCACATAATTATACATTATTGCTGAACTCATTAAAACCCATTGTTCATATTTAAACTTAAATCCCAGTGAACTACTTTGGCTTACCATAAACAGACTGCAGATTATAAATCATATTTTGAAAAAAAAAATGTTAAAGGCACATATCACCTTTTCAAATATTTTAAAACTGCAACATATATCAAATATCAGAAATTATTTTTTTTTTCTAATTATCTGGTCATTTACTGATAGAGATAATCACAGTGTCAGTAGCCGCAAAAACTAGGAGCATTTTTTCTCTTTTAATTCAGCTAATTTTAAACAAAATATTTTTAATGAATCTTCTGTTTTCAAAAACGGTCAACATTTTGCAGCCTTTATAGATACATGAAATGTGTGGAATTGTAACAAACTGGTTGCTGGTTACTGTTTTTCTTGGGTATTATCTGCTTTGGTTACTTAGCTAAGACAGGGTACCCTGTAAAGTGTTTGATATTCTGCTCATAAACCCATTGAGGTTATAATGAAAATGGCTTTGAAGCCATTGAAAAACTTCTTATCTACAGGTTACTTTAAAATGAGACAAAACCTGTTTCCATGGAAACACAGTCTCACGACATATATGTATAATCTTCTAAGCTAATGTATATACTTATAAAATTATCCACTACACAGTCTTCTATAAATAATAGTTATACTGAAATAAGTTAAAAAGTTAAATATATCAGTATGTTTCCTTTTCTTTCCAATATAAAATACCTTTGAGGGTGAGTTAGTGGCACAGTGGTTAGCACTTTGGAGTACATTGCCAGCTGTCTGGGTTCGATTCCTGGATGCAGCTGATATCCAGACTTAGTGTTCTGTGCTGGAAGACCGACAGAGGACTTGAACCCACAACCCCTGAGATTGGTACCTGACCGCATTGTCTGCACATGTACATCTGCACAAGTGACATGATGATGTTAATTAAGTGTATATTGTTGTTAAATATTATTACTTATTTACATAAACATAGAGAATATTCAGTGCCTGGTTAATTATACTTACCGACAAATAAAAACCAAATATACATACTGAGAGATGTCTAACTGAAAATCATGGTAAATAGGACATTATGATTGTTCTAATAATTAAAGCAATTTGGTGTGATGAAAAGGATTTATCTGAAATTGTCAAAGGATACATTATGTTTAATAAAGAGGACAATAAAAAATGGAACTGAATTAAAGGTAATCCCTAATAAGATTTCTTGAAAACTGTCTATACTTCAATCTGTCTCTTGTTCTGCTAATTTGATGTATTTTTTAGTAGATGTGACCTTATATTTAAAAATAACTTTCCCATATTTTGACAAAGAACTAAAATAGTTTGATAAAACTGTATGTTAGTTACTTTATTGTTCATTGAGCATGTGAAATTGTTAACCTGTAAGAAAAGGCAGCTATGATTATGGAATTCAAACATAGTTATTATTTCACTGGTAGATACAATCTAGACATGACTTCGTTGAGATGTTTTGTGATTAGATATTGACATCTGAAAACATAGTGTTTATGTCATTACCAGATTAGAGGCTTTCATAATGAAACTTCTTTACAAAATAAAACAGATATAATTTGTGATCTTATCAAAAAAAATCAGTTTACAGCAAAATTTGTGGTTTCTAAAAGGAATTCAAGGTTACTGAAATTGTTTTGGTAATAATATTATGATTTTCATACTATGACATGTGATTAAATAAAACACCTTTTTTTTTGTAATAATAGTAAATCATTCTTAATTTGTTGTATATGTAAAACTTCGTTATCTTTCTTGTGTGTGAATACAATACATTCTACTACAAATGCCCATGTTTTAGCATTGTATGTGTATGCTGTTCTAGCAGTCTGTGTATGTTGTTCCAACAGTTTGTGTTTGTTGTTCTGGTTGTTGTCTATGTTGTTCCAACAGTCTGTGTCTGTTGTCCTGGCTGTTGTGCATGTTGTTCAAACAGTCTGTATATGTTGTTCTACCTGTCTTTATATGTTTTTCCAACAGTTTGTGTCTGTTGTTCTCGTTGTTGTGTATGTTGTTCCAACAGTCTGTGTCTGTTGTCCTGGCTGTTGTGCATGTTGTTCAATCAGTCTGTATATGTTGTTCTATCTGTCTTTGTATTTTTTCCAACAGTTTGTGTCTGTTGTTCTCGTTGTTGTGTATGTTGTTCCAACAGTCTGTGTCTGTTGTCCTGGCTGTTGTGCATGTTGTTCAAACAGTCTGTATATGTTGTTCTATCTGTCTTTGTATTTTTTCCAACAGTTTGTGTCTGTTGTTCTCGTTGTTGTGTATGTTGTTCCAACAGTCTGTGTCTGTTGTCCTGGCTGTTGTGCATGTTGTTCAAACAGTCTGTACATGTTGTTCTATCTGTCTTTGTATTTTTTCCAACAATTTGTGTCTGTTGTTCTCGTTGTTGTGTATGTTGTTCCAACAGTCTGTGTCTGTTGTCCTGGCTGTTGTGCATGTTGTTCAAAGAGTCTGTTTATGTTGTTCTATCTGTCTTTGTATGTTTTCCAACAGTTTGTGTCTGTTGTTCTCATTGTTGTGTGTTGCGATGCTGTTACAACAGTCTGTATATGTTGTTCTACCTGTCTGTGTATGTTTTTCCAATAGTTTGTCTGTTGTTCTGGCTGGAGTGTATGTTGTTCTAGCAAGCTGTGTCTGTTGTTCTGGCTGTTCTGTATGTTGTTCTAACAGTCTGTATAATTATGTTGTTCTCCCTGTCTTCACATGTTTTTCCAACAGTTATGTCTGTTTTTCTGTCTGTTTTGCATGTTGTTCAAACAATCTGAGTATTTTTTCAAACAGTCTGTGCATGTTGTTCCAACAGACAGTGTTTGTTTGTTTGATTTGGGTTTTATGCCGTTTTTCAACAGTATTTTTGTCATATAACGGCGGGCTGTTAAACTAACCAGTGTACCAGTACAAACCTGTTCTCCGCAAGTAACTGCCAACTTCCCCACATGAATTAGAGGTGGAGGACTAATGATTTCAGACACAATGTCGTTTATCAAATAGTCACAGAGAACATATGCCCTGCCCGAGGATCGAACTCACAACCCCCGCGATCCGTAGACCAACGCTCTATCTAAGCAGGCCGGTATCCAACAGACAGTGTATGTTGTATGTTGTTTTAGCAGTCTGAGTTTTTTTTTTCAACAGTCTGTGAATGTTGTTCTAACAGATAGTGCATGCTGTTCCATGTCTGTACATGTTGTTCTCACAGTTTGTGTATGTTGTTCTAACATTCTTTGTATGTTGTTCTAGCTGTCTGTGAATGCTGTTCAAGCAGTCTGTGTATGTTAGTCCAACAGTCTATGAATGTTGATCTAGCTGTCTGTGTATGTTGGTCAAACATTCTTTGTATGTTGTTCTGTCTGTGAATGCTGTTCAAGAATTCCAGTAGTCTGTGTATGTAATTCCAACAGTTAGAAATGTTGTTCTAGCTGTCTATGTAGCTTGTTCTAGCATTCTTTGTTTATTGTTGTATCTGTCTGTCTGTGAATGATGATCTAGCAATCTTTTGTGTGTTGTTTCAGCATTCTGTTTATGTTGTTCTAGCAGTTTATGTATATTGTTCTAGTGATCTGCATATGTTGACCTACCTATCTGTGTATGGTGTTCCAACAGTCTGTGTATCTTGTTTACGCAGTCTGAGAATATTGTTCTAGCTGTCTGTGTACGTTTGTCTAGCCATCTGTGTATGTTTGTCATTCAGTCTGTGTATGTCATTCTAGCAGTCTGTGTATGTCATTCTAGCCATCCATGTATGTATGTCATTCTAGCAGTCTGTGTATGTCATTCTAGCAGTCTGTGTATGTCATTCTAGCAGTCTGTGTATGTTTTAGCAGTCTGTGTATGTTTTTCTAGCAGACTGTGTATGTTTTTCTAGCAGTCTGTGTATGTCATTCTTGCAGTCTGTGTATGTCATTCTTGCAGTCTGTGTATGTTTTAGCAGTCTGTGTATGTTTTTCTAGCAGACTGTGTATGTTGTTCTAGTAGTCTGTATATGTTGTTCTAACAGTCTGTATATGTTGTTCTAGCAGTCTGTATATGTTGTTCTAACAGTCTGTATATGTTGTTCTAACAGTCTGTATATGTTGTTCTAACAGTCTGTATATGTTGTTCTAGCAGTCTTGGTATGTTGTTCTAGTATAGCAGTCTGTTTATGTCATTATAACAGTCTGTATATGTTGTTCTAACAGTCTGTATATGTTGTTCTAGTAGTCTTGGTATCTTGTTCTAGCAGTCTGTATATGTTGTTCTAACAGTCTTGGTATGTTGGTCTAGAAATTTGCACATGTTGGTCTAAAAGTACGTGTATGTTGTTCTAGCAGTCTTTGTATGTTGTTCTAGCATAGTGTGTGTATGTTGTTCTAGCAGACTTTGTATGTTGTTCCAACAGTCTGTGTATGTTGTTTTAACAGTCTATGTAAGTTGTTTGTGTATGTTTTCCTAGCAGTTTGTGTATGTTGTTCTAGAATTCTATTCTTAGCAAAATTGCTGAGGCCAAAATTAAAAATATGTTTGTTTGCTGTCTCCCTACCTACCCGCATAAAATGCTACGCCCCAAAATTTTTTATTGGACAATGCTGGTCAATTTTTTTTTAAGTTTGGATATGACAAGTGCTGCATACGATATATTTCAAGTAAGCAAAATAATAAGTAAGAAAGTTTAAATTGTATTATTTAATTTCATCCTTTTATACAACATATACAGATTTGTCTAATTTTTACAGAAGAAATATTCTGTAAGAAACAATCATTATATCTACTGGTAAAAGTATAATCCCCACACCAACGAAAAAAAAAAGAACTGCCTACCTACCTACCCAACATTAAAAAGTAGGGTTGGGAGACACCAAACAAAGACTTTTTTAAATGTGGCCTGACTCGCCCTTTGCTATTTTGCCACATCTTAACAATTATTAATATACATTGTTGAAATTAAAGCATTTAGATAACATGATGTTAATGATATTAAATTCAAAGTTTCCAAAATACCAAATCACACAAGATATAATTCTATTCATTTACTATGCATCGTATTTTTCAAAGTCACAAAACTGTGTGTGTTTACCATTTATAATAATACTGAATTAATACCCAGGTGTATATTTTATTTTTTTTACCAGAAAATGTCATACAAATATCAAACAGGGTATGACAATGACATGTTTCCGTTTTTGTTGTAATTTCTTTCTGCATAACTTGTACAGCTTGTATGTAAATTTTAGGCATATTCATTACTTTTCTCAAAAGAATGAGTAAATTTATATAATGTCAGTGTTTAATTCTGTTGACTGTTTTAAATGTTATCAACAACATATTGTTGTAATCATCAAGGAAGCACTTTCTGTATTTTTTAAGATATAACTAATGGTAGGATAGCTGTTTCATTCTGTTCAGTGTAATTTTATTATTTCTGTTGTTTTTGCCTTCTTGCTTCAGCATTCTTTTTGCTTGTTGTTCCAGCATTTAACTGATACAGTTCTGGCATTTTATTGATACAGTTCTGGCATTTTATTGATACAGTTCCAGCATTTTATTGATACAGTTCCACCATTTTATTGATGCTATTCCAGCATTTTATTGATGTTGTTCCGGCATTTTATTGATGTAGTTCCACCATTTTATTGATGTTGTTCCACCATTTTATTGATACAGTCCACGATTTTATTGATGCTGTTTCAGCATTTTATTGATGTTGTTCCGGCATTTTATTGACGTAGTTCCAGCATTTTATTGATGTTGTTCCAGCATTTTATTGATGTTGTTCCGGCATTGTATTGATGTAGTTCCACCATTTTTTTGATATAGTTCAAGCATTTGATGATGTTGTTACAGCATTTCATTGATGTTGTTCCAGCATTTCATTGATGTAGTTCCAGCATTTGATTGATGTAGTTCCAGCATTTGATTGATGTTGTTCCAGCATTTGATTGATGTAGTTCCAGCATTTTACTGATGTTGTTCCAGCTTTATTGATGTAGTTCCAGCATTTTATTGATGTAGTTCCAGCATTTTATTCAAGTAGTTCCAGCATTTTATTGATGTAATTCCAGCATTTCATTGATGTTGTTCCAGCATTATATTGATGTAGTTCCAGCATTTATTGATGTAGTTCCAGCATTTTATTGATGTAATTCCAGCATTTCATTGATGTAATTCCAGCATTTTATTGATGTAGTTACAGCATTTTATTGATGTAGTTCCAGCATTTTATTGATGTTGTTCCTGCATTTTATTGATTTAGTTCCAGCATTTTATTGTTTATTGATGTAGTTACAGCATTTTATTGATGTTGTTCCTGCATTTTATTGATTATTGATGTAGTTCCAGCATTTTATTGATGTTGTTCCTGCATTTTATTGATTTAGTTCCAGCATTTTATTGTTTATTGATGTAATTTCAGCATTTTATTGATGTTGTTCCAGCATTTTAATGATGTAATTCCAGCATTTTATTGATGTAGTTACAGCATTTTATTGATGTAGTTACAGCATTTTATTAATGTAGTTCCAGCATTTTATTGATTATTGATGTAGTTCCAGCATTTTATTGATGTTGTTCCTGCATTTTATTGATGTAGTTACAGTATTTTATTGATGTTGTTCCTGCATTTTATTGATGTAGTTACAGCATTTTATTGATGTTGTTCCTGCATTATATTGATACAGTCCACCATTTTATTGATGTTGTTCCTGCATTTTATTGATGTAGTTACAGCATTTTATTGATGTAGTTACAGCATTTTATTGATGTTGTTCCTGCATTTTATTGATGTAGTTACAGCATTTTATTGATTATTGATGTAGTTGCAGCATTTTATTGAGGTTGTTCCTGCATTTTATTGATTTAGTTCCAGCATTTTATTGATTATTGATGTAGTTACAGCATTTTATTGATGTTGTTCCAGCATTTTATTGATTATTGATGTAGTTGCAGCATTTTATTGAGGTTGTTCCAGCATTTTATTGATTATTGATGTAGTTACAGCATTTTATTGATGTTGTTCCTGCATTTTATTGATGTAGTTACAGCATTTTATTGATGTTGTTCCTGCATTTTATTGATATAGTTACAGCATTTTATTGATTATTGATGTTGTTCCTGCATTTTATTGATGTAGTTACAGCATTTTATTGAGGTTGTTCCAGCATTTTATTGATTAATGTAGTTGCAGCATTTATTGATGTAATTCCAGCATTTTATTTAGGCTGGAAGGCAAGCAGGCAGAATGGTAAGAAGTAGCCTGGGAAGCCGTTGATAATAGTTGTGCTTTGTCAGAAGAAACCATACCTAATATCTATGCATTAAAGATCCCACTTAATTTGCGCTAATTAGTGTTAATTGGCATTCATCGAGTTTCTGATATTATCAACGCCTGGGAAAATCTGAAGGAGTTTCCATGTCACTACCGATTATCGATTTTCTATAATTAGCCTAATTAACATGTGATCATATTTGCGCTTGTTTGAAGCGAAAAAGAGGCAATGCTGCCGAAAATTCGACAATTTTCGTAGATCACTAGGTCTGCATTAATATAATATCTTGAAAGCTATGACACAAATTTAAGTTATACTGACATATTAAAAGTTGTTACAACTTGCTGGAAAAGCTTTGGGAGGTACAAACTGGTATTTGTCTATGGCCCGGAAATGTTCGGAAACCTTCGTAAGTACACGATTCCGATCTGTCTTTTCTGGGAGAATTCCGTTTCTATTTTTAGCCATGGATTATTGCTTTCAGAAGTTATCGTTCATTATAAACACCCGCATATTTTTGGTGTAATATAGGTGGCGCTGCGGTCGGAAAACAGGTTTCCCCAGGCTGTCAATTTTCAGGTAGAAAAAAGTTAGAAATTGTCAGACTGGATTCCCGGGCTAGGTAAGAAGTAGAAAGTAAAGGTTTTCTTTTACTATTATGTTACCTGTTCTGAAAGGACCAGTCATTTTGTCTTATGAACAGTAAGCAAGTGGTACCCATAGCTAGCAGTTCACTATCCTGCCATAATGCAACAGTACCTCCCATCTACCAACCCATTTCAGTTATATAATTAATGGCTGGCAGTTAACCAGTAACAGTTTTCCTAGATGCTGTACCAGTATAAACCAGTTCTCCACTAGTAAAAGCCAACTTTCTCACATGAATCAAAGGTGGGGAACAAATGATTTCAGACACAATGTCTTTTATCAAATTGTTACATGGAACATAATCCCTTACGAAAATGAAATATGGAAACAAGCTGGCATTAAGCTGCAAGGTAACTGTCAATGATCTGGCAACAGTCTGTCAAACAAGACGGCCAAGATGGCCCTAGGTCGCTCACCTAAGAAACACTCCATAACAGTGTAAAACATGTTTGACCTAGTGATTTCATGGAAACAAATATTCTGACCAATTTTCATTAAAAATTGGACCAAAAAAATTGGTCTTTTTGGGGATAAAAAAGCATTTTCTTAGATATGACCTAGTTTTTGACCCTAGATGACCCATTTCAAACTCGACCTAGATTTTATCAAGGCAATCATTCTGACCAAAATTCATGAAAAATCAACTGAAAAATACAGCCTCTATCACATACAGAAGTTTTTTCTTTGTTTTGACCAAGTGACCTAGTTTTTTGACCTCAATGACCCAAATATTCAAATTCGACCTAGATTTCATTAAGGCAACAACCTGCCCAAAATTTCATAAATATCAACTGAAAAAAACAGTCTCTATCGCATACACAAGATTTTTCTTTAATTGCCCTATTGACTAGTTTTTGACCTCAGATAACCCATATTCAAAACGGACCTAGTTTTCATCAAGGCAATCCCTTTGACCAAATTTCATAAGAAAATTAAAAAATACATCCTCTATTGCATACACAATGTTTTCTTCGTTTGACCTAGTGACCTAGTTTTTGACCTCAGATGACCCTTTTTCGAATCAGCCAAATTTTTTTATCAAGGTAATCATTCTGGTTTAAATTTCATGAAAATCGTTAAAAAATACAGCCTCATTGCATACACAAGGTTTTTCTTTGATTGACCTAGTGACCTAGTTTTTTGACCCCAGATGACCCATTTTCGAACTTGGTCAAAATTTTCCATCAAGGCAATCATTCTGACCAAAATTCATGAAGATAAATTGAAAAATACAGCCTCTATCGCATACACAAGGTTTTTAGATATGACCTAGTGACCTAGTTTTTGACCCCAGATGACCCATTTTCGAATTGGGCCTAGATTTCATCAAGGTAATCATTCTGAACCAAAATTCAAAAAGATCAATTAAAAAATACCGCCTCTATCGCATACACAAGGTTTTTCTTTGATTTGACCTAGGGGCCCTATTTTTTTGACCCCAGATGACCCATTTTCGATCTCGGCCTAGATTTCACAAGGCAATCATCTGACCAAAATTCATAAAGATCAATTGAAAAATACAGCCTCATCGCATACACAAGGTTTTTCTTTGATTTGACCTAGTGCCTTTTTTTTGACCCGAGATGACCTATTTTCGAACTGGGTCTAGATTTCATCAAATTTAAATCTTTCTGCCCAATATTCATGAAGATTAATGAAAAACAGCCTCTAACGCTTTACACAAGGTTTTTCCCTTTGATTTGACCTAGTGACCTAGTTTTTGACCCGAGATATCCATTTTCGAACTCGGCTAGATTTCATCAAGGTTATCATTCTGACCAATATTCATGAAGATTAATTGAAAAATACAGCCTCTATCGCATACACAAGCTAAATGTTGACAGACGACGGACGACAGACGACAGACGCCAGACGCCGGACGCCGGACGCCGGACATCGAGTGATCAGAAAAACTCACCTGAGCATTGCTCGGTGAGCTAAAAAAAAGGAAACTGGAAATAATCTGATTCCTATAGGGGAACAAACTTCCCAAAGAAAAAAGTTTAGTTTAAAATAATATGCGCTATTTCCATATTATTTCCAGTTTCTGGGAATAATCTGCAAACTATATGACAATAAACGGCTCTAACAATCAGCATGTAAACACACTGACAATATTGTCAGCTTGTTTCCAGTGTCTGGAAGAATCTGGCATGGAAAAAGGCAGAAAATGGAAAAAAAACAACATAATTTCTATAATCGAATTGAATGAGTACTGAGATACCAGCTTGCATACAAAAACTTAAGCAAAAAATGCTATGTGGAAAAGGGGCTTAATTTTGGAAAAAAGTTATAGTTATGGACCCGCTTAGTACATGGGCCCGGTCATGACACTGAACAAGTGTGTAATTAGTTTCAATTTATAATTTTGTAAAAAAAAAAAAAAAAAAAAAAAAAAAAAAAAAAAGAAAACATAGGGGCATGTCCAATAACTTCATTCTTTGAATAATCAAGATAAAAATTAAAATAAGTGACAATATTGTATGGATTGGCTGTCTGTCTGACAGTTTCATTGGATATAAATTTACTCAGAGCAGATTCTGACAATGCACTGGCTACACAATGGCAATACACTGGCAATATACCCATCTTAGCAATTTTCACAGCAAAAAAAAATTACAAACACCTTATCAAAATGGCTAAGTGTTTGCATTTTTCCCTCCAAAACTATTTTCAGTTTTAATATTTTTTTCCCGCACTGATGGGCACATTGTAAAAAGGTACTTTTTCATCATTTTACAGTTACTTGTTTTCATTGTAACACAGATTCTGTCCGCAACAAGTATTTTTGCTAAACAATACAGAAATTTTAAAAGTCATGTATTTTCGCTACCCTGTAAAATTAAACTTGCAGATTTACCATAATCTTTGTCAAATTTCCTTTTGGTTCAATATTTATTAAATTTATAACTGAAATATTGCAATCTGAATTTGTATTAAAATTGAGTCACAAGCAAATGAAGGGGTTTTTAAATCACATTAAAATTCATATTAAACATTAATAAGGAATAAATAGAAAAAATATATACTGACACTAAACTGGAAACAAACTTCCCCTACACTGACAATGCTATGACAATACAATGTAATAAAGACAATTTCCTAGGGGAAATAAAAAAAATTATAACACTGAGTAGTAAGCGATATATTGGATACTAGTCCATCTTTAGTTCAGTAGGTAGAGCGTCGATCTACGGATCATGGGGTTGCGAGTTCGATCTTAGGACGGGGCTTGTGTTCTCCCTGACTATTTGATAAATGACATTGTGTCTGAAACATTAGTCATTTCCCCTTCTGATTCATGTGGGGAAGTTGGCAGTTACTTACAGAGAACAGGGTTTTTACTGGTACAGAATTCAGGAACACTGGTTAGGTTTAACTGCCCCGTTACATGACTGAAATACTGTTGAAAAACAGCATTAAAACCCCAAAAAAAACAAACAAAACTAGTCCATTCTGCCACACTAATGTATACCCCCTGTTACATGACTGAAATACTGTTGAAAAAAAAGGTGTTAAAACCCAAAACAAAAAAAACAACTCAGTATAAGTGCTCATAACTTTGTACTGCATAAATGAATTTAGTTAAAACTTTAAATAATGAAATTTCCCGTTTGCTAAAGTGTTTCTCTTTTCCATGTAAGAGAGCCTGGCATGTTGTGACTGACTATAAAACTGACAAACAAAGACAACACACTGCAATATGCCAGTGTGTTGTCAGAAAAATATAACCAGTTGACTGGCTGTGCACTGACAATACAAGGACAACAGACTGGAAAGTCCAAAAAGCCGCTTGTTGTCAGTTTGTGTATCCATGTGTTGCCAGAATTGACATTGCATACCAGTTTGTTGCCAATTGTTGTCATGTTTATTCCAGATACCCTATACAATTTAGCTCCTTGAAATGTTTTATATGAAAAATCAATGAAATTTTTTTTTAAAAACTCATTACAAACATCACTGACAACAAACTGTATAAAAACTGGCAGCAACTGGAAGTTAAATTTTACAGCTGGTTTTCAGGTCTGGAAATCAGCTGACAAGCACATGGATACATGATGGTTATTAAGTGGCAACACACTGGATCAGTTTACTGTCAGCTCTGGAAATAGGCTGGCAAGTAACTGGATTTTAGAGTATTATTGACTGGAAACACACTGGACATAAACTGACCACACACTGACAATAGGGAAGGTTTTTCATAAGGGAATGTCCCCGCCAGGGGATCAAACTCACAACCCGCAATTCGTAGATCTGCGCTTTTCCTATTGAGCTAAGCGTGTGGGCTTTTTTATGTAGAGTACATAGTAATTTTCCATTTTTTACTGCAAAAGGGAAACTATACCTTAAAATACAACAGAATAAATGAATAGATGCCTGTAAACACATTGTTACTTCTAAAATGTCATCAGGTTTAAAAAGCAATTATGATCAAATTCACACTTTTTAAGACCATTGTTATTTTAAGTGCTGATTTATCTTTATAGTAACTCAACATTGTAACAATAGTTTTACAAGTCACCCTACAATAAGATACCAACTCTAGCTGAAAGATATGCATAGTCACGGAGAAGGGTATAATTTCCTCTTTTCTTGATATTTTCTGTCTCATTTTATCAATTTATAACACAATATAAATGTAAGCAACTCCTAAAAGGTCACAAATCACATGGGGCAGAAATACTTTGAATTAAAGTACCTGATCATTAAAGTACATTGAAAAAAGATTTATTATCAACATCCACTATTTGTTGTCAGAATGTACATTCTTTAATTATGCAAGGAATGAAGAAAGGAGGGCTATAAAGAAATATATACAGTTGAACTTTCTTTAGTGGTCACCTGTAGTAAGCAGCTCTTCGCCTTAAGCAGCCAGCCAGCTCAATTCCCGAAATAATTGTTTTGTTCCAGACTGTGGTGCTTCATTGACTGGTTGACAGCTTAAATAAATTATAAGACAGTAGGAGGACCTTGAACTCTAAAACGGTCACACATTTCTTGAAATTTTTAATATGCTATGCATACTGTGTGTGCTGAAAGTGTAGAATGAATGTTTACAACTATGTAAAACAGGGGAAGACTGATTTAAGTCAGCTGGCAACAGATGTCAGCCTTTTGGCAGACAAAGTAATACCCCCTGTAACACTGCATTCTTGTAGGGAATAAAGACCTAAGTTGTAAAAGGGGCATAACTCCACCAAAGATTTGTGAATTGTGACTGAAATCGAACTTAGTCTGTATTTTATAATCATATACAGGTATATCAGGTATACCTGTGTACCAAATTTGAATTTAATCCATTCAACATTTCAAAAGTTATTGAACAGACAAAATCATTTTGCAAAAGGTTAAGTTAGAAAAGGGCCATAATTTTAACACAAATTGGTTCTAACTAAATCTATTTTTTGCCTTTTTTATGATAATATGAGCCGTGCCATGGGAAAACCAACATAGTGGGTTTGCGACCAGCATGGATCCAGACCAGCCTGCGCATCCGCGCAGTCTGGTCAGGCTCCATGCTGTTCGCTTTTAAAGCCTATTGAAATTGGAGAAACTGTTAGCGAACAGCATGGATCCTGACCAGACTGCGCGGATGCGCAGGCTGGTCTGGATCCATGCTGGTCGCAAACCCACTATGTTGGTTTTCCCATGGCACGGCTCATATACTTTTATACTTAAGATGAAATCCATCCATTTATCTGTTCGAGAATAACTGAACATAAAACTTAATTTTAAGTCAAGAATGATAACTCTGCCAAAAATAGTTGGATTTTACTTAAAATAAGCCTGCATTTTATAAATCTGTACCTGTCTACCAAAAAGAATTCAATCTATTCAACAGACATTATTTCAAGTTGAAAACTTGCCACAACTCCATCAAAGATTTAATACTGACTGTAACTGAAATGGAACCTCACATGCACATTACAATATCATGTTCCAGTCTACCAAAAATAAGTTCAATCCATTCATCCTTCCAAGAGCTATTGAATGGAAAACCAAACTTTATGTTGAAAAGGGGACATAATTCTGTCAAAAATTGGTGGATTGTAACAAAAAACCATCCTCGACCTAGATCATCATCATATGTACCAAAAATGGTATCAATCCTAATGCAAACATCCTTTCAGGAGTTATCACAGGTGCATGCAATTGTATGAAGGCACTTCCTTAACTTCCTTTATGGGGTATAACATAGAAAATGAACCTAAAATAAACATTTTTGACCATACAAGTACAATCAAGTATCAAATATAATCAGAGGGGTGTCATAAATGTCACAGAATAGGGACATCATGCATAAATCATATGAATAATTGAGCATGGTTCACATTTTAAGAGAGTAATCAACATCAGCTGGAGTAACCCATAGTGTTCAAACATGCAAATATGAGATGAATGATATGCCATGAATTATACATTTATGTATCAAGATATGAAAGAAATCACCTACAAATATTCCCTGCATCAAAAAAAACATAGTCATACGCGTATAATATTCATCTGTTTTTTTTTTTGAGAGTAATTTAAAGCATGACTTGTGAAGCAAAAACTGTAAACTGAAATAATTTTGTCAAAATTTGAACTTGGCATTTATCATCAAACAACAGGTCCATCATTCTGCATAGAATACAGAACTGACAATTTAGAATCTCAGAATGGGACCTGTGTTGTCTAAGAATGGAACCTGTGAAGTACCAGAATGGAACCTGTGAAGTCTCAGAATGGGACGTGTGAAATCCCAGAATGGAACCTGTGAAGTCCCAGAATGGAACCTGTGTAGTCCCAGAATGAAACCTGTGAAGTCCCAGAATGGAACTTGTGAAGTGCCAGAATGGAACCTGTGAAGTCTCAGAATGGGTCCTGTGAAGTCCCAGAATGGAACCTGTGAAGTCCCAGAATGGAACCTGTGAAGTCTCAGATTGGAACCTGTGTAGTCCCAGAATGGAACCTGTGAAGTCTCAGAATGGAACGTGTGAAGTGCCAGAATGGAACCTGTGAAGTCTCAGAATGAGAGCTGTGATGTACAGTAAAGGCAGACCAAAAATATTCCTTCAAACTTTCTTAAAACACATTTTTAAGAATGACCCTAAAATCTACTGATTTGTAGCTCCTCTGAGCTATGGCTTGAACCCTGCTGGCCTGCCTTTCAGCAATTTCATCATTAATTAGCATTTCTTTTTGACTGAACCAAAGTATAATGCAATGGTAACTCATACAATCTTTCGTTGTTCTTTAAACATCATTTTATTACAAGTTTTTCTGAGCTATAAATTTGGTAAATTTTGCTAAACAAGAAAAATATATGTTGCTTGCTTCCCTGTATTAAAGATCAATTTATTAACAATATTTCACATCTTAAATTACATTTTAACTCATGTTAAATGCCATTTGTGCCACATGTGAAACATTGGAGGGCTGATGTTCACTACTTGGAAGAATTATCAACATACTATAGTCAAGAAGCATGTATGGCACCTTAAAGTACTCCCACACTAAGTGTAACATCTGTACTCTAATATTTACAGAAATACTAAACTCAGTCAAACATAAATAATAATTCATAAAAAAGTTATTATGAAGGGTTAAAAAGTCAAGGCCTGGTGTATTATATGATTAAATCTTGTTTAGCCTGGCAACTGTCTTGGTTTTGGATTGTCAAGGTAATTGATGGTAG
Organism: Mercenaria mercenaria; assembly: GCF_021730395.1. Lineage (NCBI taxonomy): Eukaryota > Metazoa > Mollusca > Bivalvia > Venerida > Veneridae > Mercenaria > Mercenaria mercenaria. The sequence goes on along the minus strand of NC_069361.1, from coordinate 14,601,709 downwards.
GATGTGGCAGCTGGCTGACAGTTACGCCAGTCCTGGACATAGGTATAATGGGTCTTTAATCACCAATCATGTAAGCTGAAACCTATTTCTGTGTTTACTATTCTCACAATGACTAGTCTGAATTAAATAGACTTCAGTCAAATTCCATTCCCACCATGATTCCATCATGCCCCCTCTCCTACTCCACTATGATTCCATCATGCCCCAACTCATTTCCTACCATGATTTCAACACTCCCTACTCTTTTTCCAACCATGATTCCAACATGCCCTGACTCTTTTCCAATTAAATCATGATTCCAACATGTTCCCACTCCTTTCCAGCCATGATTCTAACATGGCCCAAACTCCTTTCCAACCATGATTCTAACATGGCCCAAACTCCTTTCCAACCATGATTCTAACATGACCCAAACTCCTTTCCCACCATGATTCCAATATGCCCCCATTCCTTTCCAACTATGATTCCAATATGCCCCCACTTCTTTCCCACCATGATTTTAACATGGCCCAAACTCCTTTCCAACCATGATTCCAATATGCCCCCACTTCTTTCCAACCATGATTCCAATATGCCCCCACTTCTTTCCCACCATGATTCCATCATGCCCACTCTCCTATTCCACTATGATTCCATCATGCCCCAACTCATTTCCTACCATGATTTCAACACTCTCTACTCTTTTTCCAACCATGATTCCAACATGCCCCAACTCTTTTCCAATTAAATCATGATTCCAACATGTTCCCACTCCTTTCCAACCATGATTCTAACATGGCCCAAACTCCTTTCCAACCATGATTCTAACATGGGCCAAACTCCTTTCCAACCATGATTCCAATATGTCCCCACTCCTTTCCAACCATGATTCCAGTATGCCCCCACTTCTTTCCCACCATGATTCCAACATGGCCCTGATCTAATTAAGGTCAGTGCCCCAGTGTCCTTTTGGGTGTTATGGTATTATAGTTAAAGGTTATTACCAGGATATGAGTAGGACAAGTCACAGTCTTTGAACTCACAGAAAGATTTAATCTGAAATAGTATTTTGTCGCCTATGTGTAAAACAGCTTCAACTATATGTAAGTATAGAGACAGATACAGTAGTATCGCACTGATGCTTTTATTTATTTGAGGTTTCACACTATTTTACATATTTATTATATATAGTAGAGACAGAAAATTAAAAAGCATATTATTTTCTGAGCTACTAGGCATGATCAATAAATGTTGAGGAAAATAAATCACTTTTGTTTGATCACTGAATTTAATTGCCTGGTAAAACAATCATTTAGAACATGTTCAAATTTTTCCTTCAATTTTATTGCAATTTTATACATCTTACATTTAACAATGTAACCTTTGTAATTTTACTTAATTGTTCGTGCCCAACATGAAATTTTTGAACAACAGATGAAAACATCTGAATTTTATAATTGCTGCACTTGAAATAAATATTTTCACATTGGGTATCTCATATACATACAGAGGACCACTTATTGAAAGAATTTCAAACCCACATCTGCGGGGAGCAAGAAAACCACTTTTTAAATGGGAACCACAAATGTCATTTTGGGATATAACCCCTGTGTAATGGGGGAAATTTGGCATGGGGATAAAACCCTAGGTAATAGGGGCCCATTTAATGGCGTGGGGGATTAAAACCCCTAGGTATTAGGGGCCCTTTAATGGCAGTGTGGACAAAAACCCCTATGAAAAGGGGGCCACTAAGGCATGGGGGAATAACCCCCATGTATATAGGGGACCCTTAAATGGCAGTGTGGATAAAATCCCTGTGTATATAGGGGCACTAAGGCAGTGTGGATTAATCCTAGTGTAATTTTGGGGGGACCACTTAATGCGTGGGACTAAATCCCTATGTATATTGGGGCCCATTTAAGGGTGGGACTTAATCCTAGTGATTGGGGGCCCATTTAATGGCGGGGGCTTAATCCCTGTATTGGGGCCCACTAATGGCGGGGGTGGACTATAACTCTAGTGTTTGGGGGCCCACAAAATTAGGGGGGACTATAACCCCTAGTGATATAGGGGCCCATTAAGGCAGTGTGGACTAAAACCCCTAGTGTTATGGGGGCCATTTTAATGGCAGTAGGGCATAACCCCTAATGTATATAGCGGACCATTAATGGCGATGGACTTAATCCCTGGGTTTATATGGGGGACATTAAAGGTAGTGCCCCAAATAACATTGGGATTTTTTTTAGATTAATAAACTTTGTACGTTTTTGGCATTTAAAAAAAGCTGTCACAGGAGACAGCGCACTCGATATTTCGTGCTGGATAGTGAAACCCCGGGGAATCGAGGGGTGGGCTGTCATGGGTTTTTTTAAAGACTCCCTAAGAATAAATATTGGACAAAATTGGCTGTGTCAAAAGAAATTAATAATAAAAGAGATAAAGATAAAGTGTACAAAAAATTACAAATATATTCAAGCAAGAAGGGGGGAATTTTCATGAAAAAATTGGGGAAAAGTATTTTTGCACTTGTGTCATATGAGTGGGTTGCATGGAAAAACAATTCACTTTAACCTTTTTCTGAAGAAATATTGCATCTTTATAAAACAATACTTTTCTTTTGGTATTCGTACCCGTGAAAAAAAAAAAGGATGTTTTTCACTGTTTCAAACGTGAAAAAAAAAAATTATTTTAGTGATAAATTCATATTTTATTTAAGACATGAAATTTAAATGACCTATTTTAGATGAAACACGAAAATTTTATTTTTTCTTTATAAAGTTGCACGCTTATGATAAAAACTTTTTTAGATGTATAAATGTAAAAACAAGCATGTATTATTGAATTGGTAGTATTTTTGGGCAATAAAACCAAAAATTTCCTTTTTACTAGCACAGGGCAGAACTTTCGGGCATTACATTTACATTCAAAGATCTTTCCCCGGGAGTGTGACCTTAAAAGTAGAAAAAAAAGAAAAAATAGCAGTCCACACTTAAGTCCCCCAAATTATATGACCCCTCCCTGCATGTAAAAAGGTTAAATTTTCAAGGGGTCTTCCTTTTTTTACAAAACCTTCATTCCCAAGGGAATATCAAATTTATTTTCGGGTTAAATTCGTTCCCAGAAAAAACATGGGCAGCCCCTAAATTTTCTTAAGCCCCTTTTCCCCCTTTTAACCTTAAATTTCACTAAAAAAGCATGAAAACCCACTTTGAACAGTGATCCTTCAAAAATCCAGTCTATTTTATAAAATTCTATTTAAAATCCCAGTGGTTTTGGGTGCTTAAGTGTGGCGCTGGCTGTTAACTGTTACCTTTGTAATCATGGGTTGCATACAACAATTGATTTAAATAGCCACGACGGGGTTTTAAAGGGTACTGTAAAAATTTTAAAGAGGGAAAGTTCATTATAGAAATCTATTTGAGAAGGGAAAAAAAAAAAAGAGGGGCTGTAAAAGGCGGGGAGAAAGACAATACTTAGAAACAGAGTAAAATATGTCAAAGTAAATAGAAAAAGTGGCGCTCAGTATCAATAGACACATAAGAAACTTAACTTACTGAAAATATTTCTTTGGGATGGTGTGGGGGGAGGGGGGCAACAGTTGACAGCCATATATATATAAATGGATGCAACCCCCCCGGGGATTTTATGAAATGCTTTGTATTTTTGCCGCCATAATTTAATAAAAAATTTAGATCACCATTATTTGTATCTAAAGATTATAAAAATAACAAAAATGCCAGTACCCTGACCGATAGGGACGGATCCGGGAAAACCGGGTACCTTAGAAAAACCTTCCCTATTGTCGTGTGTGGTCATTTAGTCCAGTTGTTTCCACATAAAAATTTAAAATCCAGTTTTCCCCGCCTTTTTTTCCCAGAGCGACAAAAAACTGATCCAGGTGATGCCACTTAAAACCTTGATCCTTTGCTTGTCAGTGATTTCCAAACCTGAAAACCAGCGTAAAATTTAACTTCAGTCTGCTGCCAGTTTATATCATTTGTTTCAGTGATGTTTGTAATGACATTTTAACAAAATTTCATTTTTTTTTAAATTTTAAAACTATTTAAGGAGCAAATTTATGAGGTATCTGGAAAAAAACCATGACAACAATCTGGCAAAAATGGTTGAATTCAATCGGGCAACACAGGGGATACCAACTGACACAAGGGGTTTTTTGGACTTTCCGTTGTTGTTCTTGTATTGTCGTGCACAGCCACAACGGAAAATATTTTTGACAACACACGGGCATTGCCGTGGTTGTCATTGTTTTGTCAGGTATATCATCCAAATGCCGGGCTCTCTTACTGGAAAAGAGAAACCTTTGCAAACATATTTTTTTAAAGTTTTAACTAAATTTCTTTATGCAGTAAAAAGTTATAGCCTTATAATTAGGGTTTTTTTTTTTTTTGGGTTTTTTAACCCCCGTTTTTCAACATTTTCGTCATGTAACAGCGGGAACATTAGTGTGGAGAGGGCTATTTTGTTTGTTTTTTTTGGGGTTTAATGCTGTTTTTAAACCGTTTTTCAGTCATTAACAGGGGGCATTAACCCTAACCAGTTTTTCCTGAATTCTGTCCCATAAAAACCCCGTTCTCTTAAGAACTCCCAATTTCCCCCACATAATCAGAGGGGGATGACAATGATTTCAGACACAAGGCTTTATCAAAATCACGGAAACCAACCCCCGTCCTAAGTCGAACTCGCGACCCATGATCCGTAATCGACGCTCACCTAGACTAAAGAGGATGTTCCCAAAATTTTTACTACTTAGTGTTTACTAATTTTTTTTTTTTCCCCCCCTGGGAAAATTTGCTTTTTAATTTGTATTGTCATAGCATTGTCATGTAGGGAATTTGTTTCCCGTTTAGTGTCATAATTTTTTTTATTTTTTCCTTATTAATGTTTAAAATGAATTTTAAAGGGACTTAAAACCTTTATTTGCTTTTGGCCAATTTAATACAAATTCAGATTTTCATATTTCAGTTTTTCAAAATATAATATTGAAAACCCAAAAGGGAAAATTTTCTAAGATTAGGGAAAATCTGGGAAGTTTTATTTTTCAGGGGAGCGAAAATAATGACTTTAAAATTTTGATTTTTAGCAAAAATACTTGTTGCGGCAGAATCTGGGTTTTCAATGAAAACAAGAAAGTAAAATGATGAAAAAGTCCTTTACAAAATGCCCAAGTGCTGGAAAACTTTGAAAAATGAAATATTTTGGAGGGAAAAATGCAAACTTTGGGTTTTGATAAGTGTTTGAATTTATTTTGCTGTGAAAATTGCTAAGATGGGTATATTGCCAGGGTTTTCCATTGTGTAGCCATGCCTTGTCAGAAACTGCTCTGAGTAAATTTACATCCAATGTACGTCAGACAGACAGCCCCTCCTACTATTGTCACTTATGTAATTTTTATCTCGTTATTCAAGAATAGAAGTTATTGGACATGCCCCCATGTTTTCTTCTTTTTTTTTTTTTTTTTTTTTTTTCAAAATTTTAGATGAAACTAATTACACATTGTTCAGTTCTGACCGGCTTACAACAGGTCCCCTAACTATACTTTTTTTTCCCGAATTAACCCCTTTTTCCCCTCCATTTTTGCTTAATTTTTGTATGCAAGCGGTAACTCAGTACTCATTTAATTCGATTATAGAAATTATGTTTTTTTTTCCCGTTTCTTGCCATTTTCCTGCCCAATTTTTTTCCCAAACTGGAAACAAACTGACAATATTGTCATGTGTTTTTCATGCTGATTGTTATGACCGTTTATTTCATATGTTTTCAATTATTCCCAAAACTGGAAATAATAGGAAATAGGTCCATATTATTTCAGCTAAACTTTTTTTTTTGGGGTTTGTTCCCTTTAAAAGGAATCAGATTATTTCCAGTTTTCCTTTTTTTTGACAGACTGTGCCAAACATTGAAGTTACCTTTAGCTTAATGCCACTTGTTTTCCATATTTCATTTTGAAGGGAGACTCGTGGGGTGGGGTTTACTAAGGATTGGGCTGAACCCTTTTGCCGATTCTCGAAGGTTTCTTAATTGAAACAGTTCCTACAAAATAAAGTTCCCCGGGGAAAATTCATGCCATACATTTTTTAGGAAAAAAAAAATTTTTTTTGAGAGAAAATACGAAGTGGAAATAATTTAAATCTGAAAAGAAAATAATACTTTTCATTTGGTTACACCATTTTTTCTCTCAATGAAAATCCGATATTTATTGATTCCCAAAGGAGGTGTCTCATTCTTTTTTAACTTGCGGGTAACTATTACAGGTTAATATGTCTAGTACTTGGTTAATTTTTGACATTCGTTTTTTTTGGGCCCCTGGCCTGGACTGACCGGGTTCTGTTTGAAAATTTGGTTCTTTGGGGCCAGACCAGAAAATTTATCAGCTGTTTTAAATTAATGCAAGGGGATACAATTGGAAAGCCAGTCTGTCAAACCCAATCGAAGGAAAGCTTTCTGTGGGTGATCCCATGAAAAAATAATGCTTGAATTATTAAAGGAAAAAAAATAAAAGTAAAAAAAAAAATGTCAATTATCAGCAAATGCTTCTTTGAGATTAAATGTCTCCCCCTTTTTTTACTTAATTTGTCACAGAGAAAATCTCTTTTGTGCAATGTGATTTGATTTAGTCAGTTACAAGCTTTGAAAAACACAAAACTGGAAATTAAGTCTGCAATTGGTGTGTGCTTGCATTAACGTTGACAGAAGGATTCAGTAAATAGCAGGATTACTCAAGGGGAAGCGGACTAATCCTCCTTTTCAAATTTAAATCAAGCTATAACACAATATAACACATATAGGATATTTTTCTGCAGGGCTCACCGTGCTTCCAAAAAAATAATAGCCAACCTTGAAGCAGAAAAAAAAATTCCAAAACGACGCAAAACCTTTCTGTGCGATCTTTATTATAATAAAAACATTTTTTGATATATATATTCTTCATGGCTTTGAAAAGTATGCACCAGCAGATGGAAATTGATGTTCATGGAGAAAATCTCTTCGAATATGGTTTGGCCCTGCAAAAAGTCCAAAACAGTTTTTGTAATTTAAAATAGTTTATAAACAAGGTACCAAACTTTTTTAAAAAAAACCCATGATGTTCTAGAACACTTTCAGAACAATTCTACAATGTTAAATGGCACTATTTGTAGAACAACTGGTAACACGTCAGATTTTCACTGGAAGTATTTTTAAAATTTGTTTTTCCCTTTCCCGATTGCCAATAAGATAACATTTTTTTTAGCATAATTAAAAATAAAATAAAATATTTTGCCTCAGGAATAAAAGAATTATGCACTATTGTACTAAAGTTGGCAAAAAATACATACACAAAGCAAAACAAAAACACATTGAAAACATGAACATAAATGAACTAAGTTGGGTATACCGGTATACTGCTAAAGGCAAAAACAACACTGGAGAAAAAGCAAAAAAAAACCCCCGACAATTACCCAACGGAAGATGGAGTGTGGGTTTTCAGACTGACCCTTTTTAAAAAAGAAAAGCCCATTGCATATCAGAGCGGGAATATTGTCAAAAAATCACCCTTCCTGCTTTTCAAATTACATGATATTGCAAGACCATGGGATTTTAAATTGGGCGGCTTAGCACTAAACGGGAAAATGAATTTTCCCCCCCCCCCCCCCCCCCCCCCCCCCCCCCCCCCCCCCCCCCCCCCCCCCCCCCCCCCCCCCCCCCCCCCCCCCCCCCCCCAAATCTAGTTCTTACCCAAATTTTCATCTGTTTTTTTGCAAAAAACTCATCAATTTTGAAAACCCAGCTGGATACTTCAGTCACTCTTTACTTAAACCTTTAATTACAGTAAAACTGATTTGCTCAGTCTCGGATAATTAAAACCCTTTCCCTTTAGCTTGAACTTCACAGGCCTGGCAAGCCCCCTTTTTAATGTATATTTTTTTGATGCTCAAACTACCAAACTTGAACAAATTATGCTGGTCCTGTCAGTTTGAGCAATCAAAGTTTGACTATAATTGAAATTGCGAAAATTGACAGTGTGCACTAAATAGCTTAAGCAGTTCTTATCCAATGTTTGCCAAACTCACAATGTTTATGGATTTATCTTTTGCCAGGTTCAAACGGGTGGTAGAATTTTTTTGCCAGGGGGGGGTTTTTTAAATTAGTCAAAAAAAGGGAAAACAAACAACTGTTAAATGTACGATTTTAGAAGTCAAAGAAATTTTGCTGCGATGGGGTTTATTGTGAATTTTGGCACCTTTGTTTTCAATTGTATTATATAGATTATTTTATTTTTTTGTTTTTTTTAAAGGGGGCATACTTTGAAATTAAAAAAAAGGGGGGGGTATATAAAATTTACCTGCAAAAAAGTAAAAGGGTTTTGGACATGAAATGGATACTTTTTTCAAATTTTTTTAAAATACAAAAAGGATTGCCAAAAAATAAAAATGAAAAAACTGAAACAAGAAAGTTATTGTTGAATTACATAAACTTCTTTGTACTTTCCAAAGTCAAAAATTTAAGATTTTTTGGTGCGAAATAATAGTGTTTCCCCTTTGTAAAACATTTATCAATGCCCCACAATTTTTTAAAGAAAGAATGTGAAATATGGTCACTGTATTGCTTTTTCATTTCGCATTGTAACTAAAACACATTTTTTGTTTTTTTTACAAAGTAGTGCAAAAAAGAACGGTGGCAAGGAATGCCCATTCTAAAACTAAAGAGTATACCCCCCCTTTAAATCTTTAAAAACATTTATCATTACAGAAGTCTGTGGTTTTACATAGGGCCTGAAAGTTCCATTATTAATTTTTTTTTAACTTGGTTTTCATGAACACAACACATAATAAAAAACCTTTTAACAAATTTTTAAAAAAGTTTGTTTAAAAATCCCTAAAAAAGGGGTATGAAATTTGGTTGAGAGGTCCAATCATGTGTTATGTGAAAAAAGTAACATTCAAATTTTGTTCACAAAAGTTCTAAACACAGCATGTCAAGATCAAAAGGGACGAATATCGTTACCCTCCTTTAATTTTCTTTATTTGCCCTTAAATTTCCCACCATACTTTTCAAAATTCTGTTTGCACGAGTTCCCGGAAAAAAAAAAAGCTTCATCACGTAAAAAAATGGGGTCAGAAAATTTGTAAATGCAATTTCATCAAAACGTTTTTAATGGTTATGCTTCAAGAAAACTTTATCTCATAACGTAACGAATGTAAATGTTGTACAACAACTTTATTACACTTTTTAAGTGCGTCGGTTAAAAGTGACTATTAAATTCATTTTTTTGTTGTTTTTGTGAAAAAAGTATAACGGAAGTGCCTCACAACTGAAGCGGAAACCTTTGATGCGCAAAGTTTCCAATGTAAAAATTTTTTTGACAAAAGTCCCAAAAATTTAATAATTTTCAAATTTTAAAGCGAATATCTGAATGGGTTTCTTAAATTGTAAAATTAAATCATGCATGTTTTTTTTAAAAATCGTACACGTGCTGACACCTAAGTTGCTCCCGTTGTTTTTTAATTACCTTTGCCCGGGCGCGTAAACTTTGCAGTAAAACCCCGGGAAAAGTCGTGGGAAAATTAAAAAACCATTAAAAAATAAAATTCCCCACCTTTTCAAGATAATTTCAGTGACCCGCCTTTTTCTTTTAACCCGCTGACCTTTGCATCTTGATATCTGCAAGGTATTCATTGTGTAAAATGTCTGTTAGCCCTTGCAATGCAAACCCACCTGATTTTTTTTTTTTACTTTTTTTATAAAAGAAAAATATGGCGCCATCCCCGAGCGAACTGACGTGGCGTTAAATTTTTACTTTAAAGCAAACCTGGTGTGTTAGAAAAAAAATTCACCCCTTCAACATTTTTTTGGAACCGTTAGTAAAAAACCTTTTTTTCCCCTTTAAAACAAAAGCTTTTAAATTTTTTTGTTAAAATTGTATTTTCCAAAGCCCTCTTTTTTTTCCTTTTTTTTTTTATATACCACATCCTTATCCACAAAAACTGAATTTACGGTGCCATCATTTTTATCATTTTTTGGATATGTTTTTTTTTTTTCCCCCCATCGATTTCTTAAATATGCACCCCCTTCCGCATTGCTGTATAAACTGTGAATGTGAAATTTGCTCCCCTTAACGTTGCACCCCGACCAATATGGTCGTTTGGCGATTTTCCCCAGCTTTGATGGTGGAGGAAACCCCCAGGTCCCCCCGTGCATTATTTAATCACGGCGGGCCCTGGGTAAAAAATGCCCTGCCGTAAGCCACGGGTGGCTTCCTCAATGAAGTTCAACCCTTTGGGGCTCGAACCCACATTGATGGGGGGCAATGATTTGAAGTCGGCCTTAACCACTCGGCCACAGAGGCCCCCGTATTAAATTATCTTTTTTTTAGGTCATTGTGAAGCAATTCTAAAACAATTAATCACTCCAAAACCCCTCTACCGATGGAATCCATCACCCGAGGGTAGAGAGAAGAGAAGCCATTTTCCCCTTTTGATTTTGAGCACCTAGCAAGGGAGCTCCTGGTACCAAATTTTTCACGTTTTTGGTATGACCGGCCGGGGATCAACCATCGCCCTCCCACCCGAAGCGGAGCTCAAACCACGGTATCGAGGCGGTAAGTCATTACATAGCTCGGCAGACGATAAGGGGGGGTGTGGAGTTTTTCTGCTTTGTTTTTTTTTTTTTAAAAGGGTGGGTTTTGGGTCAGTTTTTTGAGATTTAAAGGGCCAATTGATTATTATTCATTTAAGGCACTGTAATGTTTTACCAAGGGAATTAAGTAGTGAAAAATTGACATTAAAAATACAAAAAAGAGTTTTGTTTTCCCCCAGATTTATGAAGTCGGTTTGGCATAGGTTTATGTGACTGGTAAAATTCTCCAAAAATGCCTTGAAAAAGTTGAAACACTGCTGTCTTCAGTCTTCTAGAATGATTGTAAAAAAAGCTTTTTAATAGGGGGTAATTTGCAAATCTTGGTTTTTTACTAGTTTTATTTGTTCAAACCCCTAAAGGGTTGTAAGAGAGTTTTTGCTAATTTGCTAATGTTCGGGGGTAAACAGCCCCCAAGTGATTAGTCACCTGGGCCACGGCCCATTAGGGCAACACCTTTCCTTTTTTGAAGCATATTTACTGCCCTTTTTCCCTAACCGTTTTTATATCCATTAAAAAATTTTTCGATGCAACCATTGTTTGTTTTTTTTAGTAATGAAGTACCAACAAAATTAAGTGTATAGAAAAAAAAAAAAAAAACATTTCGATTCAACAGTCATTGTTACCATAACATGACCCCGATCCGGGTTTTTTCTTTTTAAAAATATGTCAATAATTACTTTTTTTTCTCTAATGTTCCTTTCTTATTTTGTTTACTTCTTCCCAATAAAATGCCCCAAATTGGTTGACATTGACATTTCTTTTAAACTGTGCCTTTTAAAAAACATTTGGTAAGTGCCAAAAAGCAATTAACACCCTTCATGCACCCCCTTTTCCATAAATGTTTTGGGTACACCCCCATCCCCAGCAAGGACCTGTACTTTGTGGTGTTTTTATCTTTACTCCCCATATGCCAAAACCCCTTTCTTTCTGACTCTCATTGGATTAAACTGTTTAGTGCGTTTTTACCTCACATTTTTGCTCATTGCCAAAAAATGGGGAATTACGGCGAAAAATTATATATACTGTTTCTTATACTTTTCATGCACGTTCCTTTACTGTTTCTATGCAGTTCCTGTGTACTTTTTTTCATTACTGTTCCTGTGTACGTTTCTAGTACTGTTCCTGAGTAATTTTCTATACTGTTCCTACTTCGGGTTCTGTGAATTTTTACGCTGGATCATGGGTTGGCTATATACCACAAACTGACAAAAAAAGCATTGAAAAATATCTTTAATGAAATTCCATGGAATCAAAAGCCTTTTTTTGAGACTTTCTCATGAAAACTTGGATTTTAAAAAAGGGGGTGCATAGGGCCCATCGCTAGTTTGAAATTTGAAAGGAAAAAAAAATAGCTGAAAAAAATGTTCAGTCTAGGGGGCTAGGGTAGGGTTGGACAATGAAGAAAAAGGCCTGTTACATACACAAATGTCTTGCGTACTCCGGTTATTAATTTTTTTAAAATGCATTATTGATATTTTTTCCCAATTTTGACCAAATGCTGCTTCAGAGGGTATTTTGCTCCATTTCCCAAACATGAAAAAAGCCCCTGCAGAAAAAAAAGTTTTTCTTTTAAGGATTTTACATCTACTGTTTTCCATAAGGGTTTTTCTGAAATTGTTTGTAACAGATAAAAAAATATCATTATAAAAGCGTGTTTTTTACCCCTTTGGTGGAATTTATCATTGTTTATACATTTGGGCGGGTCAAAACCCTTGTTCTTCATTTGTGCAAAAAAATTTTTCAACCCTTTTTAAAAATTTTTTTAAAAAAGGCACTTTTTTTGTGAAATACGGATATCCCATTCAAAAATGTCATGTACAAATCCTGAATCTATTTGACTATTTTTTTTTTTATTCTAAAACTTTTATACGAGCTCACTTGGGCACTTAGACTCAGGGGGCTTTTTGTCACTAATCATTTTTGTCCGTCCATCCCTCATCCTTCCATCCCCCATTGCTTTTTTTTCAGATGACGTCTCCCTGAAAAGCTGTCGGAATTCACTAAACATGGTCGTAGCTCCTTGTTTTCTGCTAACAAGTTTTTTTCATTCAAAAATTTCGTTTTGGGTCTTTTTTAAAGTCCCCAAATAAAATATAAAATGCTTAGATGACTTTTCCCTGAACACTTGAGGATCTTTATAAAAATTGGGCGTGCTAATTTTTTGGGCCCCTCCCAAATTTTTTTAAATGGGGGTCCAGGCCCTTTTTCGGCAACCAAAATAAAAATGAATAATTTTACAATTTTTACCAAAAGCATTTTATTGAATCCATCAAACAGGATCTGTAGCATGATTAGGAGGCCCTCACCAAAATTTGTCCAAATGGGGGAGGTAAAAAAAATGACCCCACATAGGGGCTGCTAGAGCTAAAAATAGAGATACCTTTAAATGACTTCTTCTCATGACCCATTAAGGGATCTTCACCAAACTTGGTCTGTATCATAATTGTAAGGTCTTCTTCAAAACTTTTTCAAATGGCGGGCACTAAGCCCCTTTTTTGCGGTCACGGGGGGGCAAATAAGAAACCTTTTTTAAAAACTTCTTCTCAGAAAGTGGTGCAAAATGTTTTTTAAAAGACCTTTCAAAACTCCATCAGCCTGCTCCAATTGTCTGTGCATATTCTTTCCATCCAACTTTAAAGACCTAAGAAACATAACTGTTTGGCATCTGTCACACTAATTTGATTAATCAGTTAATACTGCCTTTGGTACTTTCAATACCTGAAGCATATTATGTTCAGTTTCCAAAGTTGCACACACTCTAAACTCAGGTGAGCGATCTAGGGCCATCATAGCCCTCTTGCTAGAGTTTTTTGACTGGCAATGACATCAAACAATGAAAAAAAGAAAAAAATTGTCCCGAAAATTAAACCCTTTCCATCGTATTATTGAAAATTTTTTTTCCCAATAAAATCTGCAAAATCTTGAAAAGGCATTTGTTTTAATTTTTAATTCAAAACGCTGAAATCAAATATAAAAAATTATTAATTTTTTGTGTAAGCCATTTTAAAAATTTATTGGGTTTATATTGAGTGTCACGAAAAATGTAACTGATAGAGTAATTCAGCTAAGTACCTGAGTAAGAAAAGTTTTGGGGGCCCTTAAAAAAATTCTCTTCCTGAAAAAGGCCTTTTGTTGTCCTGAAAAGTTATGAAGTTTGCGCAGACCAACATACAATTAGGGGCATATGAAATTTTAAAAAAATTTTTAAACCCCAGAAAAATTGTTAAAAAATCAGCATTTTTGGGGGGGTTTTTTTTTGGTACATTTAATATCCACAGGTTGACAAAAACCATAGAGAAGTAATACAGAAAACACGATTGATCTAAATTGGCTAGGGAAAGTGCGAAATCTTTAGTTTGCAGGGTTTCAGGCAAATACAGGACTACATGAATTGCTTGTATTTGCATTGTTTCACTGTACATAACCATATTACAATTTTTTAAATAATCTCAAATTGGTTTTTTTCCCAAAAACATTATGCCCCATGTATCTTTTAAAAAGCTGTAATTTCTGACTTTTTCCTTTTGGCAGGTTCTCATGTGGGCCGGCTGGCCGGCCTGGGCCTGGAAGGCCTACTTTTTTAAAATTTTAGAGCTTTTTAAAGTGTTATTTGAACCTGGTTTATTAATGCCTGTAGTAGAAGCAGTTTACAGTAACTGTTAATAAATATTTAAGTACATAGCTTTTTTTGGGGGAAAGAAAAATTTGTATCTGTTAGTTTTCGCAAAAAACTGGACTGACCTTGACCTTCCTTGTCAAATTTGTCCACAAACTATTCGGCCAAGATTTTGAAGCCATTAAAGGGATGCTACAGGGGGTTTTTAAGTTTATTTAGAAAAGCAAATTTTGCAGTTTTAAACTTTTTTTTCAGGAATTTCTCAAAGGAGTAGCCTGTTGGGGGATGCCAGTGAAAAGGAAAAGGCTATCTTATAAAACCATTTTTATATAAAAAACAGGAATTTTTTTTGCAATCACTGTAAGAAGGAGTTCTGGCAACACACTATGGGAAAATCAAAAGATTAGCATAAAAAAAGTTGAAACCTTACTGCAGCTGATTCCATAGGAATGATAAAATGAGTGGAGGTGAGAATATGTGTCACTGAGATTTGAAATTTGCCCATTTTTAGCTCACATTTGAGCTATTGTGGGTGCGTCTGTGTGTCTGTCCTTTTGTCAGTTGTCAACAATTTCTTTAAACGACATCCCCTCCAAAACCACTGAATTGATTTTGATGAAACTGGCCCCGGTGTTTCTTGGGGGGTCCCCTTCCAAAATTTTTTTTAACGGTTTTGTTGGTTGCCCTTTGGGCTGCCGAGCTTAAAAAAAAAAAAAAAAATCTTTAAATAATGTCTTCTCCTAAACCCCTGGTTTTATTTTGAAATAAATTTTACACAAAAAATCTTTTTGTAACCCTTTTACCAAAATTGTTCAAATTATTCCCAAATTTATCAAAAACATGGCCGGAAAAAGGGGTGGTCTTATTATATATTGAAAAAATTCTTGTGGTTTTCTGCTGGCCTATTTTAAAAAAATTTTCACAAATTTGGGCCTTGTGTGACCTTCAACAAGATTGTTTATTTTGATTCGTCAAAAACATAGCTGCCAGGGGGGATTGTGTCACATTTTCCTACTGGTATATGTAATATTGAAAACATTAAAAATGTTTTTTTGTCAGAAAATCAGGCCCAATTTTTTAAAAAAATTTTACACAAATGTTTCTTTTGGTACCTTTATGAAAATTGTACAAAAATTCTTTTTCCAAAAAACGGGTGCGGGGCCCCGTGTGGTCCTTTGCCCTATAATTGTAGTGGAAAAATCTTCTTTTTCGATATGGTGGAAAAATCTTCTTGTTTGATATTGTCATATCACATCCTTCCCCCAATGTCTTACCCCGTCTCCTCCCAACACACATTCACATTACCTGCCCATATTTATTTAGTAGAAACTTTTAAAATATTCTTTTCGAAACATTGGAAATATTTTAATAAATTTGACAGACATTTTCCCTTTCTAACCATCTACCAAAAAATTTCAGGGAAGAGCGAACTCGGGAGCGACTAGGGGAATCGGCCCCTTTTTTAAAATTTAATATAATGAAAAGAAATCTCTATAGTGCAGTTTTACAGGCATATTTTGCACCTGCAGGTACATGTCTAATTTGTACCTTCAGGCATATTTTGCACCTGCAGGTACATGTCTTATTTGACCTAAGGATATTTTGACCCGCAGTTATTTCACCTGCGTACATGTCTTATTTGACCGCAGTATATATAGCAACTGCAATACATGCTTATTGTACTACTGGTATATTTTTTCACCTGCAAGACATGTCTTATTTTACTGCTATATTTTTCACCGTGGATCATTTTTTTTGTACCGCAGGGATATTTTGTACCCAACCCATGTTTATTTTACCTACGGTATATTTGCACCTGCGACACATGTCTTATTTTTACCTGCAGGTATATTTTTCTGCAGGTATATATCAACGCAGAAAAATGTCTTATTTGTACCAAACCCCGGTATTTGCCCTGCAGATACGTCTTTTTTTGTACCTCAGGTATATTTGTACCTGAGGTATTTTTGCACCTGCAATACATGTCTTATTTGTCCCCCCAAGGTATTTTTGCACCTGCAGGGACTGTCTTTTGTACTACAGGTTTAAATTTTTTCCTGCGTATATTTTTGGGGCCGCAGGTAAAATTTGCACCGCAGAACGCTTATTTGTATGCAGGTAATTTTAAACAACCGCGACACATGCTTATTTTTATATGGTATATTTTGCACCTGCAGATACATGTCTTATTTGTACTTTCATGTATATTTTGCACCTGCAGGTACAATTTTAATTCTCCTTGTAGTATCATTCTGTTTACTTTTGACCCAAATGTGGTTTGACTGTACCTTTAAAATCATCTGAACTTGAGGTTTTAAGAGCTTTTTACAGATTTACTTTTTCAGCTCTTGTTTTAACTGAAACCATTTTAAAGCGAAACTTTTTAATTCTTGAAAAATCCTTTAAAAAGGATTACCATCTCTGCGCATTAAAAATAGATTCCCATTTTTTGAGTGCTGAAAAATTTTTTTGGGTTTTAAATTGAGAAACTAATTTTTCCCTTTTCACGATATTCAAAAGGGAAAATTATTGTAAAAGTCTTCAGTGTTGCATGGTAAAATTTGGCCCTGAACAGAAAAAAGAAAAGCATTGCTTTTTAAGAGGTTATCAAATGGAAAAAAAATAAAATTTGTGCACTTTATTGATTTCAAGGGGAAAAACAATATTTACCCCCAACAAGAACTTTACAGTGACTTTCACTTTGTGGTAAATTGTCAGCATGTAGTGCTGGTGCTTAGTTAAAAATCAGATAACTGCAATGGTTCTGTGGGGGTTCCTTTTTAAATATACAGACGCAGAAGACTTCCCAATTAAAAAAGGGGTTTCTATTTTTTCTTCTGAATATTTTTATTTTAGGATAATTTTTGGTACCTGGGTAGAACCATTGACCCTCATGTCAGTAGATTTTTGGCTCTAGGAATTGGCATGACAGGTTAAAATTTAAGTAAATCCACATGGAAAATACATGGAAAATCTTGACGGATACAATTACCTTACTTTTCTTTCCAGATTTGGTATGGCGAAGCTGTAAATCTGGAACTTTCAAGAAATACGGGTGGGAAAGGAAGCAAAATAAATTAAAAAGAACACAAATTTTTTCATCTAACTGAGCATTTTCGGCCCGGGGGTTCCAAACTCCCGCTTTTATAGCTTTGAAATTGTATAATCACCCCTTGGATATGGCGCCTGCAGACATCCCAACTTTTTCTGAATGCCAAGTGGGAGTTTTTGCTTTCCAAAGTGGGAGATCGAGGGTTAAGCGGAGAAAATTTTATACCGGGGAATTATGTTCATGAAAACGAAGCTTTAACAAAACAAAATAATAAAAGGTATTTGCCCTTATAAAAACACTAGTCTTAAAAAAAATCACTTTCTATTATTTTCTGCATTTTAATGTTTGGAACAAAAATAATAAAAATTTGTGCAAAATTAAATAGTTTGGCACTTTTGCACTATGTCAATTCCAAAACCCCACTAAAATTAAACCCGCCTTTTATTTCTTTTGTTGGAAGAAAAACTCCCCCCAAAGAATTTTCATGACAAACAGTACAGCTTTTGAACTGTAAAAACAAAATGTTTAAAAAGCAAAAAGAATAAAAGTTCAAGCAAAAGAAAAAATTTTCGTTTGATTTTTATCCCTGTCAACCAGTATTTAAAACCCCTGGTCAAAAACTTTTTTTGATCAAAAATTTTGTATCCAAAATTGAATGTGGGTATTGTTACATTTTGTAGATTTGCCTAAATCTCCAGTTAAAAGGATGTTTTGACAATTTTTAGCTCGCTTTCATAAATGTGGCTATGGGCCGCCCCTGGTCGGCGTCCGCATCGGGTCCCCCGTCCGCGTCCCGTTTGGTTAAGTTTTTGTATGTAACGGGATCTCGCAAACCACTTTGGGGGAAAGGATTGAAACTTCACACACTTTTTTCACGTATAAACGATTCATTGCACAGTTCCATAACTCTGTTTAGCTTTTTTTACAAAATTATCCCTTTTTTTTTACTTAGAAATTTTTTGTTAGGTTTTGTATGTAAGCTGTATCTCATAACCACTTTTTGGGTGGTTTTAAAATTTACACATTATTTACTGTGATTTAACGCTTCATTGCACAGGGTTTCCTAACTCTGTTTTGCTTTTTCACAAAATTATGCCCCTTTTTTCGACTTAGAATTTTTTGGTTAAGGTTTTGTATGTAAGCTGGTATCTCAGTACTCACTAATGGGAATGGATTGAAACTTCACACACTTGTTCACTGTCATGATATGACATGCAGTGCAAAGGGTCAATAACTCAACTTTGCATTTTACAAAATTATGCCCCTTTTTCAACTTAGGAGTTTTTGGGTTAAATTCTTATATGTAAGCTGGTATCTCAGTACCCACTAATGGGAATGGATTGAAACTTCATACACTTGTCCACTGTCATGAGCTGATAAGCACTATGCAGGTTCCATAACCCTATTTTACTTTTTTACTAAATTATGCCCCTTTTTCGACTTTCTTATTCATTCAAGCGACAAGGCTGTTAAATAGTCGAGCGTTGCTGTCCTCCGACAGCTCTTGTTTATGATGCAAAGACAGTTTAACAGCATTTGATAGTAAGTGATATTAAAATTTACCATGACATTTCCTCTTATCAAAATAATTTAAGAGAAATGTTTTTTAAAACCTAGCAGGTTGACTCGGCGACCATCTACTTTCGATTTCCAAAAGTTACAGAAAAAGGTAAAGCCAGTATAATTTCTAATCTAAATTTGATTGAATTTAATTAGATATCTAATGTCTGGATTTTAATTTCAATTGTGACACATTAATCAACACCTGGCTTTGTTAAATCGTGTAATAAACAATAATCAGCACGGGTAGAATAAGGTGCGAAAATATCTGAAAGCTGTTGTTTACAGACTCGTCAGTAGTGATACAGTATCAGATAAGTGCAAAGAAGTGGATTATTTCATATTTTTTGTGTTTTTTTGTTGTTTTGTTGTTGTTGTTTTTTAATCGGGAGATTGAGACTTCTGATCGGGGTGATCGGGTTTTACAACCAGAATCGGGAGAAACCCGATCAGATCGGGAGAGTTGGGATGTCTGCGCCTGCTTTTTAATTTTGTCTTTTGGCAGTTCCTGTGACATGCAGACTCCATAACCTCAGATCCCCTTTCTAAATTCCAGTTTGTTTAGTTCTGCTCATTGTTTTCTCGTTTAGCGCAAACCCATTATTTTAACTGGGGACCATAATTTTTATTATGCCGCTTTTCATGGAATTACACACTAGTGTAGCACTGAAGGTTCCATGTGCACCGCCATATGAACACATTAATTTTGCGGATGTCTCTAAATTGTTTTTTGTACTTTTTAACATGTGTAAATGTTGAGTTCTGCTCAACCCGGGGCTAGAGGGTTGAACGGTAGCATGCATTTCCACTACCGTCCATGAACAGGCCCAATCAAACCGAGCCTGCCACATTTTCGTTTTTGTTGTGTTGAGCAACCTGTGGAGTTTCCACTTTTTCTATTTTGTTCAATTACAGGCAACAAAATTTATAATTGATATTGACATTTATGCATAACTTTGAGATAGTCAAAAGCATAAACAAAAAGCTACAAAACTATTGGAATATCATAATATTTGTAAATTTTGATGGAAATTAGCACATACAAAAAAAAAATATGCAACAAGAAAATACTCTGGTGAAATAAGTGGGTGGGGTAAGATATATTTTGATGACTACACATCATTTAATTGCTTATTAAATATTAATATATTTTGATGATTACACATCATTTAATTTACTTCAATATTGTTATTACATTGACAACAAATATTCCAGGATAAAAAACAAAGATAATTATATTAAATTTTGTTGTGTAGCTTAATTTTAAGATACGCGAAGTTATATTTTCAAACATGGCTGCCATTTTGATGACTTTATAGATTGGTCCAGCCGCTGAACTTAGGTGACATGTCTTTTGGTAACCTTCAGACATTGCCAAACAGTTTGGTATGTGTCGCCATTATTTTTTTTTCCGATTGCATGGGATTCCCATTCTGCATACACTACTGTCTGCATCTGCCTCTGCCTCTTTTCTGTTCTCCAAATTTCTTTTAAAGACATCTCCTCTGGATTTGTATCATGGATGCTGAAGAAATTAAGCCTGTGGTCATGTTTGCCTATAGATATCTATATGTATACAGTGGAAATTTTATAAAATCTTTTTGTCAGAAAAATGATTTCACAAAAATGATCTTTTGGTGACTGTCAAATGGGAATCTTGAAACTATTTTGTTCGGTCAAAATACATGTTCATCAGTGTTGTCACTTTTCTGTATATATCTAAATGAAAACTTTTTTGATTAAAAAAATATAACTAAATAAATAACCCTGTAAATGACCATTTATAAACTTTGTTCCAATTATTAATAAACCTAAAATGTTCCAATCAAAAATGCAGGCACCAGAGGGTGTGGTTTTAGTAACATCTGCTCCTAAACTGCTGGTGTGAAATATGTTCCTCCGGTATCCTTCTACCCAGTTTATTCAAATTATTCGGATTCATGAAAAAATATGGCTTCCAGAAGGCATTGTCACTTTTCCCTGTTTATAAATATTGTTACAGGCTGCAGCTCATGTCTTATTATAGCTTGACACAAATATTCCTTGGGTGACCCTTTACTAGTAGTTTTCCAATTATTGTAAAAAAACAAATAAACATGGCTACCAGAGCTAAAAATAGAACACTTTTCAAATAAAATCACCTACACAGTTTGTCCACTTAAATATAATTTTACAGAAATGTTTCTCATGTGACCTTCTTCCAAAACTGTTCAAATTGTTGCAATATTTGTCTAAAAGCAGTGTCCCTAGGGGGCTTGATAAATTTTCCCTGTATGATTTTAAAAACAACTTTCTCATCAGAAATTAATTGCTTTCCCAGTTCAAATTTAAGTAGTTCACAGAAGAGTTTTATTAGTTATAATCTACATAGATAGTGCAAATTAGTCACGGCTGCTAGTTTCCCTATAAGACTATGATAAACTTGAAATTCTTCTTCGAATCTGCAAGCTAGTGCAAGTAATTTGGCAGAAATGTTTCTTGTTACACCTACTGTGATGAGTGATATAGGGCTAAAAATGACCTTCTTATTTACCACAATTAACCTTTTTCTACAGGAAAGAACTGCTGCCTTCCTCACATGAATGATCATATCCCTTGACTTGGATTTGAATCTGTAACATCCTAATTGAAATTTTTGTGCTTTACCTAGTGTACTATACCAGTACTGTAGTTATTGGAATAGCCTTATTTAATACCACGAAAAATCAGTCAAAAGACATGGCGAGAATGATCACTTTTCCACATATAAACATATAGTGGAAACTTTAAACATCTTCTTGCCTAATTTTAGAGTCAAAACCAGTATGGTAATTATTGGAATGTTCTTTCTTAATACAGAGGAAAAATTAGTCATTCTCACATGGTGTGTGTCAATGCGTGACACAAGAGATGATGATGGAGAACATGAGATTTTTTTTCCTGAAGAAATGTTTGATATATTTTGTAACAACTAAGAAATTGATGAAGTATCACAGTAGAAGTCTTGGTCCATTCGAGCATGGCATCTTAGGAAGATGAGAATGGATTATATCAGCAGATGGATTGGTTGAGACCTACACTTGATATATGTCTTTCTTATTTCAAAGATGTATTAAGTCAATTAGAGAATTAAAGAATATTTCCAGAAAATAATACTATGCTATTTTGGTCTGACATTGAGCCATAATTTAGTGACAACACTTCGGACATTTATGTCTTTGTCTTAATTTATTATGGCAATTTCACATTGGCTACATGCTAGGGTTGCATAAATCTTAAAAGAAAATTTGGCTACAATTTCAGATACAGTAAACCTCGCTTATAAGGAACAGCTCGGGACCTTTAAAAATTGTTCCTTATAACCGAGGTTCCTTATATCCGTAAAACGAACTAGTTCCTTGTAACCGAGGTTGGTATAACGAACACAATTTGTAAAGCGAACGCTATTTGAATAAGGTTTGAAAAAGGCAATGTGTTCTCACTCTCTCATGAATCTTTATGTGAGAAAATTGCGAGTCTCTGTCCATTTCAAGAAAATATTCTATGCTTAAAATGACCAAATAATCCAGCCAAGGGAATATATTTCGTATCGTATCCATTTTGAAAACAATGTGAGCCAACTATTGTTTTCTTGATTCGGGAACGGTTACGAAAAACAACACAATCAAGTTCTGTGACTGTCCTGCAAACATTCTAATTTTAATCATCATTTAATCCGATTATCGCGATTAACGGTAAATTCAAAACTCGCCACGTGTTAAAAACCAAATTATTTATTACATAATCAGAGTGGTTTGTCATGTGTTGATTTGATTAAGTAAACACCCAATACTACATGCCATTCATCTATAAGAAAACGTGGATCTCGGATTGACCACGAGCAAAAAAGAGTCGCCATAAACTCCGCCTTTTGACTAACAGGCGCAACTGTTTTATTATTGTCTTTATTGTGTATTGAGCAAGCACGCGCATGTCAAAAATATGCGCCCCGGGGAATCGCGTTTAGGATTTTCTAGCGTCCTTTTTTATGCGTCCAAATTTTTGTGAGTCTCTACAAATGTAGATATATAGATTAAACAGCACAAGTGTGTTATCTATGAGTATATAGACAGAAGCATAATTCATAATCGTCTAGTATTTGGTAAATCTTAAAGATATTATATTTTTTCACTTTATCGTATCCGTGAAATAACAAACTATAGATCATAGAAATGAAATAATTTGTGTATATGTGCGTAAAAGTGCCGACGTTACTCTGACGTCAGCAGCGATTCTCCTGTTTTATTTCTGGTTTTTAATAATTTTTGTTTTTTCTGTTCGCTATAACCAAGGTGTTTTCCATTGAATTTCGTACTTTGGGACGGGAAAAAGTGTTCCTTATAACCGAGTGTTCCTTATAACCGAGATCCCTATAACCGAGGATTTTTACATTGAATAAAGAAGGAATAAAGTCGGGGAATTGAAAACTGTTCCTTATAACCAAGTGTTCCTTATATCCCAGTTCCTTATAAGTGAGGTTTACTGTACTGTGAAGAACTTATTTCTTTGGTGCACAGCTTAAGTTTAAAAATTTGCTGTTTTTACCAAGTCAGTAACAGTTAAAACCACAAACCTCAACCAGGCTAATTGGAAGAGTTTTAGAAATAAGTGATGTTGAAAATGATTTGTGAAGATTAAGGAATACATTATGAACTGTTTTAACACACATTCTCTAAGGACATTTTTTAATGCTTAAGAAGGAAACCATTGCCGATTTCCTTATTATTTAGATGATTGAGATCAGGGCTTCGGAAATTTTGAGAACTCAATCGGTCCGAAACAAAAATCATGACATCGGCGCTACCCCACTCACCCAATTACCAGTATACCATATTTGTAAAACGTGATAGAGTAAAGAAATAAGCATGTCATGCATTAAAAATGATTTACCGGTCACCGCGAGTTACCATACAATGAAGACAGTTATTCAGTGTTATATGTGATTGTTATTAAAAAAAAATACTTTGTTTAAATTTCGATGTTTTTCCGAGAAAATACTTGCACGGATAAAATTGCCGAGGCTTTGACACTGTGTGCCTAACTAGTCAATGCACGTGACTTCGGTACCGTATTCACGGCAGATACTTTGTGATGTTTCCTCATTCTTTGACGGAATTTTATAAAATACAATGCTTCAAAGTGACATATTCTCTGCCAAACATCCCCAGTAATTTAAGAATACTCTGTCGCGGACCGAATGTGTACATTATGTGAACGCTGAGATCGAATTTCCCGTATGTATAGTACCGAAAGATCACATGATTTGGCCACGGATATTTCATTTCACTGGCGTTGTACTTCAGTAATAAAGTTATATGTTCTCTTCTTATTTAAACAAAATTTCATTTTGAAATGTTTTTTAAAAGACCGATTTGATAAACAGTCTTACTCCGGTTTTCTCTATCATTCGTGTTTGCCATTCCATTTTTTTCTTTCTTTGTACAGTCTAGTTGCAAATACGATTTTCTGTAGAGGCCCAACAAATGAATCATGTAATTTTTACAAATCAAGTAATTATAAAAGCTATTTATATCGGTTTCCCGTGTGATGTCTCATTAAATGCAGTGACCGTTTGTTTGTTTGTTTGTTTGTTTTTTTTTACCCGTGATTAATCATAGCCTTTCGAAATAAACCAGCCGTCGGATTCTAAATAAAAGAAGTGGATCCCCGTCGAAAGCATTTAGATTCAGTCAGAAACATTTGAATACCAGTCAAAAATGTTCAATACATTGCAGTCGGCTGTCTGCAAACATCAAAGGATGTGCCGCGCAAGCACTGATTGCGTCACGTGCTAATTACGGACCGATTATCAAGGTGACAATCAGACCGTTTGACACGTTTATTGATTATCTAAGGGTGCTATCAACAATTTCCTGCTTGGCAGGTGATTGTGTATTAAGATTTCAGACCGAAATTTATACTTTTCTCCATTTTTACAGGACCGATTTTTTTCGATTTTTCACTTCACAAATCTGTCTGAAAAGTCAAAAATCGGTCCAAAACTGACAAACCGGCAAATTTCCGAAGCCCTGATTGACATAACAACATTTTGGCATAGAAATAAGTTTTTATTCCAGGCATTTAATGGTAGAATTCATAGAAATCACGCTAGATTAGTATTGAATACTTCTAAATGGACATAGGAAAGCCTTACTACAGATGATGCCCTACAAAATGTCTGATGCTTTACATCACATCTGCTTGTGACAGGTAATGAAATGGAAAGCCTGGCATTGTATAGGAAAGAACAAATTTCATTGAATTAAGTGGTTAGTGTCTGGAAATACTGACATCTCAGAACTGTGAACACTGTATGCCATGTTATAAGCTATTTCTGTAACCCACTACTGTTAGAATAGGAAAGTGAGTGAAGTGTTGGGACAATTGTTGAGCCAACCACTCTTGTTAGAAATTGCTATTGGTTCAAGGATTGAGAGTTTTTTCATGTGAGGAACAAGTCTAGCTTATTAGATTATATGTAGAAGCTTCCAGCTAGGTATTTGTGTCATATTATTTCTGATATAATAGTGTCATATTGTTTCTGAAATAATGGTGTCATATTGTTTCTGATATAATTGTGTCATATTGTTTCTGAAATAATGGTATCATATTGTTTCCGGAATAATGAGAAGATGGGCACCTAGCATGTTGCTGCAACAGCCTTATTTTTACTGGACTGTCAGTGTGACACTTGGAAATGCTTGTCAGACTTTGAATTTTGTGTTCTCTTCTATTCAGCTTCTGATTGTTTAAAAATACCTTGTCTTTTTGTGATTGATAAAAAAATATCTTGTCTTTTTGTGATTGAAAAAAATAATCTTGTCTTTTTGTGATTGATAAAAAAATATCTTGTCTTTTTGTGATTGATAAAAAAATATTTTGTCTTTTTTTTGATTGGTTAAAAATATCTTAAATTGTCTTTTTGTGATTGATAAAAAAATATCTTGTCTTTTTTTTGATTGGTTAAAAATATCTTGTCTTTTTGTGATTGGTTAAAAATATCTCGTCTTTCTGTGATTGGTTAAAAATGTCTTGTCTTCTTGTAATTGGTAAAAAATATCTTGTCTTTTTCTGATTGTTTGAAAATATCTTGTCGTTTTGTGATTGTTTCAAAGTACCTTGTCTTTTTGTGATTGTTTCAGAATATCTTGTGTTTTTGTGATTGTTTAGAGTGGTCTTACTTAATACAGTGGAAAAATCAGTCATCCACACATGGTGTCATTGCCCAAGCCAGTAATTTATGTGTTAAATTTGACACAAGAGATGATGATGGAATTCATGAGATTTTTTTACCTGAAGAAAAGTTTGATATATTTTATAACAACTAAGAAATTGATGAAGTATCACAGTAGAAATTTAAGGAAGTCTTGGCCCATTCCAGCATGGCATCATAGGAAAATGAGAATGGATTATATCAGCAGATGGATTGGTTGAGCCCTACATTTGATATATGTCTTTCTTATTAGCTCATCTGATTTTTTGAAAAAAAATGATGAGTTATTGTCATCACTTGAGCGGTTGTTGGCGTCGGCGTCGGCGTCGGTGTCGGCGTCGGCGTCGGCGTCTGCGTCGGCGTTGCCTGGTTAAGTTTTATGTTTAGGTCAGCTTTTCTCCTAAACTATCAAAGCTATTGCTTTGAAACTTGGAAGACTTGTTCACCATCATAAGCTGACCCTGTATAGCAAGAAACATAACTCCATCTTGCTTTTTGCAAGATTTATGGCCCCTTTTGTACTTAGAAAATATCAGATTTCTTGGTTAAGTTTTATGTTTAGGTCAACCTTTCTCCTAAACTATCAAAGCTATTGCTTTGAAACTTGGAATACTTGTTCACCATCATAAGCAGACCCTGTACATCAAGAAACATAACTCCATCTTGCTTTTTGCAAGAATTATTGCCCCTTTTGGACTTAGAAAATCAGTTTTCTTGGTTAAGTTTTATGTTTAGGTCAGCTTTAATGCTAAACTATCAAAGCTATTGCTTTAAAACTTGCAACACTTGTTCACCATCATAAGCTGACCCTGTACAGCAAGAAACATAACTCCATCCTGCTTTTTGCAAGATTTATGGCCCCTTTTGGACTTAGAAAATATCAGATTTCTTGGTTAAGTTTTATGTTTAGGTCAACTTTTTCTCTTAAACTGTCAAAGCTATTGCTTTGAAACTTGCAACACTTGTTCACCATCATAAGCTGACCCTGTACAGCAAGCAACATAACTCCATCCTGCTTTTTGCAAAAATTATTGCCCCTTTTGGACTTAGAAATCATTTTCTTGGTTGAGTATTATGTTTAAGGCAATTTTTCTCATAAACTATCAAAGCTATTGCTTTAAAACTTGCAACAGTTTTTCACAATCATAAGTGGACACTGTACATCAAGAAACATAACTCTATCCTGCTTTTTGCAAGAATGATGGCCCTTTTTAGACTTAGAAAATCATGGGTAGGACAATATTTCTATTATACAAAAAAAATCAGATGAGCGTCAGCACCCGCAAGGCGGTGCTCTTGTTTCAAAGATGTATTAACTCAATTAGAGAATTAAAGAAAATTTCCAGAAAATAATACTATGCTATTTTGGTCTGACATTGAGCCATAATTTAGTGACAACACTTCAGACGTTTATGTCTTTGTCTTTATTTATTATGGCAATTTCACATTGGCTGCATGCTAGGGCTGCATAAATCTTTTAAGAAAGTTTGGCTACAATTTCAGATACTGTGAAGAACTAATTTATTTGGTGCACAGCTTCAGTTTAAAAATGTGTTGTTTTTACCAAGTCAGTAACAGATAAAACCACAAACCCGACCAGGCTAACTGGAAGAGTTTTAGAAATAAGTGATGTTGAAAATGATTTGTGAAGATTAAGGAATACATTATGAACTGTTTTAACACACATTCTCTAAGGACATTTTTTAATGCTTAAGAAGGAAACCATTGCCAATTTCCTTGTTATTTAGATGATTTAGATAACAACATTTTGGCATAGAAATAAGTTTTTATTCCAGGCATTTAATGGTAGAATTCATAGAAAGCACGCTAGACTAGTATTGAATAGTTCCAAATGGACATATAGGCTAATCAGGCTAGCCTTAAAAAGGGCCTAACCTTGAAGTACATGCAAAAGAAATGTTTCAAGTAGTTTTGACATGGGAAATATCTCTTTTCTCACCAGCTAAAAGTTGCATGTCATGGAAAGTGCCCAAATCTTGTAAAATGGTCCCAAAACACACATACCAAAATTCAAACATAAAATGCTGTGCTATACTGAATTTTACTAATTCTACAATTGTTAGCCCTGTTAACGTCATTTTTTCCATATTCATGGGCAATCGGCCACTTAGATTAGCTTTAAACAACATTTAATTCTTTGATTACCTTAATTTATTGTAATATATATTGTTTTTCTTTTAAACAGGGGTTAAATTACCCCACCCACTTTGTTATAATGCACAGTACAGATATAAAACTCAGAATATCAATTTCTTTTTTATTATTTAGACATCTATACTTATTTAAAACAAGAATCACTTTGAATGACTGGAAAACAGTTTAATGAAATGTATTTCATTGTTTCTGGCATACACAGTTATGCAGATAGTTTTGTACAAAGTAGTGAATTTTTCATGTAAAATAATGTTTTATCTTGTCTAAAACAGATTTACATTCATTCAAAAGATGTAATACTTATCAGTCACAGTACAATAGATATGAACATTATCACAGTGTGTAAAGATGATATATACTACGTCTATAAACGTTTAAAGGAAAGTGAAAGTATTGACTAGAAGCCTACTGTTTAAACTTAAATAAAGTACAAATACATGTATGAAAATAATCTCAGATTTAACATTACAAAACACTAGCATATCAATTCTAACAAACATCTGCAGCATTGTCCAAATTAAGCTGATACTGCTATTCCTTTACTGTTAAACAATTTAATTTGATCAAGGGGTCTATATTGTACCACAACCACTTAAAATACTTATGAAACAATGTCATATTTTCTCATCAAAAGGGTAAATAATGCTAACGTACCATTAACAATCTGGACAATATTTATTTATTCATAGCTGCATTCCATCAGCAATAATTTTAATTAAATACAAAGTGCACAACACATCGAATATTGTGCATATATGTTATTTAGAAGATGATGAAAACATTTTCAGCATACTATTTGATAAATTTTACATAATTATTTCATACTGATTCCCTCGTTTGTTTTTTTACTTCTCAAACACAGGAAAGCCTATTCATAGTCTTCTATATCAATGTCTGCTGTTGTAGGAAAGTTAGTGCAGTTTGTACCTCTACAGTCACCATAACCAGCTGAACACTGCAGTCCATGTTTCCTGCAACTGCATCGTCTTGAATCACAATTCGTTTTGCAGTTACAACGAATAATCTGAAGCAATGATTCCGGTACTGGTGGTAGGTCTGCTTCTGTGTCTTGAAAACATTTAGGAATTTGCCTACCTGTCCTGAAGTTGGCATTGCACGTCTGATGGTAAACTGCTTCAGCTGCTGGAAGGTCTATCGCAAGGGAAAGTCTGCTTAATACGTTGACTGCCCACTCGTCTTTTCTTTCATTACATAATTTAGGTACAGTTTTCTGAAATTCGAAACTACGAACAGGAAAGACATCATACCCACGTTTGTTCACACTTACTTTAGCATTTTTTGTACAAAAAAAGACATTTTGTTTTAAAATCAAATGAATCTTCTGCACGTAAAGACCTAGATGTAACATGATTATTATTTATATCACTGTCCGTCAAAGAGTTTCGAATATGTATAAAGTCACGGCGACACTGCACGTGTACATACTGTCCTTTACATGTAAATATGTTAGTTCCTCTTGCTATGCTTGCATTATTGATTCCGTCACTCCCCTTCTTACGGCGACATACAACTGGTTGTCCATCTTCCAATTGCCCTTTGCAAATAGGACACTCTTCCATAGTTCTTTGTCGATTACTGAAAAAGAGAAAATTGTATAAACCCATTAAAAGATAACCAATCACCATCTTACACTAAAATATTTTATCGTATATATTTTCTTCAAATGTATGTATTTTCCTGATCAGGTGTATTTAACTCAACTATATATACTAGAGCTGCTTTTGAGAAAAGCGCATGTCTTCAACAACTGCTTTATCAGACTTTCAGTGCATTGATTATAAAAAATAAAAACAAGCTTCAAGGGCCATAATTCCAAAGTGCCTGGGCTGATTTGGCTAGTTATCGAACTTGGCCGAGCAGTTACTGGCAACACACATTTTGTTCAAGTTTGGTGAAGATCAGATGAGAAATGTTTGACTTAGAGTGCAGACAAGCTTTGTGACAGACAGACATGTGCACACAAACCCAGACAGACAGACACATAGACAGGAGTAAATCAATATGTCCCCCACACAATTGTGTGGTGGGAGACATTATGAAGTAAGTTTGCATATAGAGGTACATTCATGATTAAATGTCATGCAGGAAAGATTGTTAAAAAAGAGCCAAATTTGTAGTGGTAGAACAAATCTATACGTGTTTATCTATACATACATACTAGGTGTACTTAAATCTAATTTATAGTACTGTTAATACACATAAACATGTTAAGTTAATGTTTACATGAACTATATGAAGTAGTTGTTCACTTTTTGAAATACAAACAAATTTGGTCTTAGATAAATATACCTTTAAACTGGGGGTGTTGCATGGCTTTACATACAGCTTTAAATAAATGTGTATTTGTGTAATTACATAATCTCTGCTAACAACATCTATAATGAGTAAACAATCGGACAGAACAAAGACTGCTTCATATAAATTCTTAGTGCCAGATGAACATATTTTATAGTTCAACCATAGGTTATTTCTCCATAAAAAAAACTACATTTCTGGAACATTGTGTTATTACCTAGTTAACTTTATAGCATTGTGCAATCGTTCAGAGGGACATATAGTAAGCAATGTACTCAAACACACTGGTTTGATTTTCCGACTTCAGCATGTCAGTCACACAGAGTCAGCATGCATAACTGTAAAATAAAATATACCATTGCATTGTAACATGTTTTTTACTGAACTTATTAGTACAAAACGTACAGAAGTATATTTTCATACACACACTGCTTCGCTCCTGTGAGGTTACACTGTTTATCACATTAATGTATTTCAGATTGTTTACTTTGTTTATACAATTTAATGTATGTTTCATTGTACTTAGGTATTAAATTAGCTACACAGAAATAGATAAATCAGTGTTAATGCTCTATCCAGAATCGACATGTTGTAACTGAATTACCTAGATGTAATATAATGTGCACTGCCTATCTTTTAAATGGACGTTTTCAAACAATTTCGTTGTAATCAGTCTTCCCTCTGCAGCATATCTGTCTCACATGATCAACGTGTCTAGCTGTAAATTAAAATAATCCAATGTTTTGTAATATGTTTTCTGAACACCTTCAGTACAAAACGAACAGAAGTATATTTACATACACACACTGCTTTTTCTCTTAAAAGGTTACACTTTTTATCATATTAATGTATTTTAGATTGTACTTAGGTATTAAATTAGCTACATCGAAATAGATAAATCAGTGTTAATGCTCTATCCAGAATCAACATGTTGTATATGAACAAGAAACTTGTGTGAAATTACCTAGATTTAATATAATGTGCACCGCCTATCTTCATATCTGTCACACAGGATCAACGTGTCTAACTGTAAAATAAAATGCATATTGTCGTTCCATATCTTATTATTGAGTAATATGGTGCAATTTATCACAGTTATAGTTTTTCTAAAACTTCCTTTAAAAACTTTCATTCAATCTTATACAGTCTGCTTAGAGAAAAATAATATTTACTTTTTTTTCTTAAAGGTATAATTATTACTCAATAATAAAGAATAAAGAATTTCACAGTTTTAAATTGTACATTCTATTTCGGCGTAAAGATACATTCATTTGCAAGCGCTAACCAGTCATTAGTAGATACAGGTAATGGGCACCAGACACAACACAACCGGCTCAAGTTGTCATCTTAAATGAGAAAAAACAGTAAGTTCAAATCAAATCAGTCAGTACAAACTCACAAAAATATTATTTATACAAATACCTCGTCGAAAACATACAGGAAATCAAGTTAATTCGATCCGCGTGGCACTTGATTCAATAAATTATAAATATGTTTCATCTGTAAAATGGCCCTTATCCGCTTCCGTACATTTATTTTTGTACCAAAACTCTTGTTCAAAGAATGCATTTTTTTTTCAAATTTCGGCTTTTTTCTAATAATTTCAAATTAAAATATCAACATTGATCGTTCTAAACTTTTATATATTCTCATTTTTTAAAAAAAATATACAAATTGCAATGACACCATGTGATATCTTATCTTACCCGTTGACCTCTAGATGGTTTTAAATCGATACAAGAATTTTAGGCAGTTGTCAATATCTATGCAGCTCTTTTTATTCACATAAACAAGTTTTTAATATATAAAACCAACTTACAGCTTAAAATTTCTCTGTTTAAAGCATCAACCTGCCTGCACAATTTTGTTTACATCTTTGGAATTGAAAATATGGCGGTGCGGAAGTTATCGTATGACGTCATATTTCCCACGCGCTTACTGAAACACGCTAGTATGGTGTTCGCATTTGGCCACCGCCAAATCTCATGTTTGGCAGATTTTTCAAGTTTGTTTTTGTTAAAATTGCAAGGTCGATTTTATGCAACTTTTTATAGAAAGTTATTGCGATCATGTTCTTTCGCACAGTGTAATTTTCTTTTCTTTTGCAAAATGTTCAAGGTCAAAACTCAGCCTGATTAGCCTAATAGGAAAGCCTTACTACAGATGATGCCCTACAAAATGTCTAATGCTTCACATCAGATTCTGCTTGTGACAGGTAATGAAATGGAAAGCCTGGCATTGTATAGGAAAGAACAAATTTCAATGAATTAAGTGGTCATTGTCTGGAAATACATCTCAGAATTGTGAAATATTCTGTGAACACTGTATCCCATGTTATAAGCTATTTCTGTAACCCACTACTGTACTGTTAGAATAGGAAAGTGAGTGAAGTGTTGCCAAACCGCTCTTGTTAGAAATTGCTGTTGGTTAAAGGGTTTAGAGTTGTTTAATTGTTTCATGTGAAGAACAAGTCTAGCTGATTATATTTGGAAGCTTCTAGCTAGGTATTTATTTCTGAACTAATGGTGTCATATTGTTTATGATATAATGGTGTTATATTGTTTCTGATATAATACTAGTGTCATATTGTTTCTGGAATAATGAGAAGATGGGCATCTAGCATGTTGCTCCAACAGCTGCATTTTTACTGGACTGTCAGTGTGACACTTGGAAATGCTTGTCAGACATTGAATTATGTGTGTTCTCACTATTCAGCTGCTGATTGTTTAAAAATACCTTGTCTTCTTGCGATTGATAAAAAATATCTTGTCATCATAAAAATATGCACTGTTATCAGTGTGACTAAGACCTTCTGCTAATTGTCTGAAGCAGTGGTCATAGAGACACCTAGCTTGTTGTTCAACAATTCAAGCTGAAAAATGACAATGTATATTGGTGACCTTAGCTGTGACTGATCCTTTTGCATGTATTCAAGGTTGATCAGCTTTGCCTTAATCTGTAAGGATCGGCATGTCATATTTTATGGTCAAAGGCTGAAACTAAAACATGAACACTGATCTTGTGGCATTATAATCGAAAGATATTACTAACAGTCAAAAAATGAAGGTATCAAGGGAATCTGTTTTGTTCCAGAACATATTTCAGTTGTTTAAAGCATTTGATGTAAACTTTAGAATAGCTCAGAATCTCATGTTTCTAGACTTGCATTATTAAAGGTTTTTCCAAATGCTGTTTGGCCTCCAGTTGTCTGAACTCTTGTGGCAATTTATTTTTGTGGGAAAATAATGCAGGTGTGTTTATGATGTAAACTGTTGTTGTTTTATTAAATGCAAGGGAGATGTGCATATTTTGAATTAAAGAATTAAAGATTTGAGCGAAAGATGCTGAAATGATCTTCAATATTTTGTTCCAGAACCAAGTAGGATCATGTATCCGACAATTCTTACTATGACAGTAACTTTTAGTGTGCTCTCTAAATGTCATCTTGTTGCCCTGTTGAGAAATATTCAGCACTGAAATCATTGGTGAGGAAAGATTGTATTTGAGCTGCATCATGAGAAAATTAACATAGTGGCTTAAGTGCGGCCAGCATGGATCCAGACCAGCCTGCGCATTTGCGCAGTCTGGTCAGGATCCATGCTGTTCGCTTTCAAAGCCTATTGGAATTAGAGAAACTGTTAGTGAACAGCATGGATCCTGGTCTGGATCCATGCTGGTCGCAAAGCCACTATGTTGATTTTCTTATGGCGTGGCTCATTTGTATTTCAGTTACTATTATTATTATCCATTAATTCAACCAAACTCTAGAGCATATTTTTTTGCCAAATGCACAAGCTATACAATCACCTCTTATGTAACAGATAATTTTATCCTCCATCACATTTTACTTAAAAATCTCACAAACACTTAAGATACACAGAACTTAACTGATGTCATCAGCATTTTAACAAGTGGCATGTATTCAAATCAAGTTTACATACTTGCAAACTCCAACAATTAGCCAACAAACAGGGTGACTTCAATTTTGCTTAGATGTTAGATTTGAGTGAAGTCAGAAGCAAGTTTTCATGATTTTAGAACATTCTCACCGAAATTATGCCCAAACATTACAGTGGGGTAAGTGTGTATTCTACAGAAATAATAATGAGCATTTTTAATGTTAACTTGTATTTTGTATTGTGCATTGTGCATGGCTTCTAGATCATCAGGCCATGGCAGGTGCCTTGGTAGACTTAAAGACCTTCAGTAAGCCAGCTGGATGGATCAAGCAGTTTATGGTGACAATGTAACATTTTTAATGGATTCAAAAGAGGAAGTTCCATCTGAAAAGTCTGTCACAAAATTTGTTGTTTTATTCCATGTTACATATTGTAAAGCTGACACTTTCAAAAAATACAGAGGGAAGGCAAGTCAAAACCTAACTTCACATCAATAGTTCAGTTTTCTAAAGAAGTCAAAAATGGCTATGTACCATTGTCTGTATTATTTGTAGTAATCAGGTTAAGCTTAAGTGATTTAATGCACCCAGTTTGATTTATTTTTCATTTATTTTAGGTTCCTTAATGATTTACCAATGGAATTGGAGAAGTGGGAAATTGGCTTTGAAAATAAATGAATGGTGATTGGTTTCTGAAAGAACACATTAGTGTCTGTTTTAACAATCATTTCATGTTAAAATGGTGTAGTTTCCCCAATAATGACCATAAAAGCTAATGTAATAGCCAATCTGCCTGGACTCCATGATTTTGAAACATGAAATTCTGCTGTAAAAGAGGAGCTAGGGATGGGACTTTTTTTGTTCCGGCAGATAAGACATTGATTAGTTTAGCTGAGAAAGGAGATCAGAGATTTCTTTGCGCATCATAATCTTTATATCTTCCTAGTTTTCTGTTCGTGTATTACCTTAATAGCCCTTCTATCGAAGAAAAATCTCAAGAGGTGACCAGATAATTGGTATTCTCTTCTGACAGAGAAACCCTGCATGCTACCAAACTAGGAAATGAAACAAAAGTGATAAGAACTTCAGTACAAGTTGTGTCTTCTGTGGTCCTCTCCAACTTTGTTCATATGGTTCCATTTGGCCATTTTTAGGGGCCACCATTGCTAAAACTAGGAAAAACTTTAAACAAATTATTCTTATGAACCACTTGATGGATCTTCACCACACTTGTTCTATAAAATCCTTATAAGGACCTCTCTCAAAGGAAAAGATTTGATTTTCCCTGAAGATGGCTTTAAAACTAACAATTTCTAAACAGAGAAAATTCCAAGTTTTCTTTCATCAAGAATTATTGTTTTATCAAACTGCTTGCAATATTTTACAATTTATTTATTATCAAATGTAGATTAAAATACTTTAAAATGATTGGTATGGGAAACCTTCAGTTTTTAACCGATTCTTCAATCAAATCTGAAATTTTCAATATGAGTACAGCTGTTGACCACAACCAAAAAATGACTATAAATTCTGTGAAGGAAGCTGGCCCTGTGGTCAGAATATTTTTATGGTCCTTGACTGTGCTCACTACTAAAAACATTCTTATGTTACCTACGGCAAAAAATGCCCACTTTTAAAAAAAATCTGTGATTCCAGCAGAAGATAAACTTTCTGGTAGCAAATAATGTTTGTTTTTTTGTTATCCCTTTATGGTCCTCAAATGTTCAATTGATTCTAGTCACCAGAGTTTTTACTGGTAGGGACTGCCATAGCTAAAAACAGAAATATCTTTAACAACTTCTTTTTATGAACTGCTTGGTAGATCTATGCCAGATTTGTTCTGTATTATCTTTGTATAGATGGACCTCTCTCTCATGTGTTCAAATGGTTCTGTTTTGTGCATTTTGGAGCTGCAAGAGCTAAAAATACACACAAAAAAAGCTTCAAACAACTTCTTTTCATGAACAACTTGATGAATCTCTGCCAAGCATGGTCTGTATCCCAGTATTTGTCCTCTGTCAAATTGTTTCAAATTATTCTACTTTTCCCATTTTGGAGGCCAATGCAGCTAAAAGTAGAAAAACCTTTTGAAGGTCTTCTCATCAACAAAAGATGTCTCTTCACCAATCTTGTGCTATAAGTGGCATCTATGGACCTCTCTCAACTTTGTTCATATGGTTTCATTTGGCATTTTTAGGGGCCACCATTGATAAAAGAGAAAGAACTTTATGCAACCAACTGTATTCTCAAGAATTACTGTATGGATCTTCACCAAATTGTTTTACTTAGCATCCTCGTAAGGACCTCTGTCATATTTGTTCAAATGGTACTGCTTTACCTGTTTTAGGGGCTGCACCCTTACGAAAATGAAATATGGAAACAAGCTGGCATTAAGCTGCAAGGTAACTGTCAATGATCTGGCAACAGTCTGTCAAAAAAAAAGGTAACTGGAAATAATCTGATTCCTATATGGGAACAAACTTCTAAGAAAAAAAGTTTAGCTGAAAATAATATGGACACTATTTCCATATTATTTCCAGTTTCTGGGAATAATCTGCAAACTATATGACAATAAACTGGCTCATAACAATCAGCATGTAAACACACTGACAATATTGTCAGCTTGTTTCCAGTGTCTGGAAGAAATCTGGCAGGAAAATGGCAAGAAACTGGAAATAAAAAACATAATTTCTATAATCGAATTGAATGAGTACTGAGATACCAGCTTGCATACAAAAACTTAAGCAAAAAATGGTATGTGGAAAAAGGGGCTTAATTCTGGAAAAAAGTATAGTTATGGGACCTGCTTAGTACATGTCTGGTCATGACACTGAACAAGTGTGTAATTAGTTTCAATCTATAATTTTGTAAAAAAAAAAAAAAAAAAAAAAGAAGAAAAACATAGGGGCATTCCAATAAACTTGTATTCTTTGAATAATCGAGATAAAAATTACATAAGTGACAATATTGTATGGATTGGCTGTCTGTCTGACAGTACATTGGA
This sequence comes from Mercenaria mercenaria, assembly GCF_021730395.1. Lineage (NCBI taxonomy): Eukaryota > Metazoa > Mollusca > Bivalvia > Venerida > Veneridae > Mercenaria > Mercenaria mercenaria. The sequence continues at coordinate 14,564,243 of NC_069361.1, read as the reverse complement.
TGTAAATTTACTCAGAGCAGATTCTGACAAGGCACTGGCTACACAATGGCAATACACTGGCAATATACCCATCTTAGCAATTTTCACAGCAAAATAAATATTACAAGACACCTTATCAAAATGGCCAAGTGTTGCATTTTTCCCTCCAAAACTATTTTCAGTTTTCAATAGTTTTCCAGCACTGATGGGCACATTGTAAAGGTACTTTTTCATCATTTTACAGTTACTTGTTTTCATTGTAACACAGATTCTGTCCGCAACAAGTATTTTTGCTAAACAGATACAGAAATTTTAAAGTCATGTATTTTCGCTACCCTGTAAAATAAAACTTGCAGATTTACCATAATCTTAGTCAAATTTCCTTTGGTTTCAATGTTATATTATTGATAACTGAAATATTGCAAATCTGAATTTGTATTAAAATTGAGCCACAAGCAAATGAAGGTTTTAAGTCACATTAAAATTCATATAAACATTAATAAGGATAAATAGAAAAAAAATATATACTGACACTAAACTGGAAACAAACTTCCCATACAGTGACAATGCTATGACAATACAATGGTAATAAAGACAATTTTCCTAGGGGGAAATAAAAAAAATTAGTAACACTGAGTAGTAAGTGATATATTGGGATACTAATCCATCTTTAGCTCAGTAGGTAGAGCGTCGATCTACGGATCATGGGGTCGCGAGTTCGATCTTAGGACGGGGCTTGTGTTCTCAGTGACTATTTGATAAATGACATTGTGTCTGAAACATTAGTCATCCACCTCGATTCATGTGGGGAAGTTGGCAGTTACTTACAAGAGAACAGGTTTATACTGGTACAGAATTCAGGAACACTGGTTAGGTTAACTGCCCCTGTTACATGACTGAAATACTGTTGAAAAACAGCATTAAACCCAAACAACAAACAAACAAAACTAGTCCATCTGCCACACTAATGTATACCCGCTGTTACATGACTGAAATACTGTTGAAAATGGCGTTAAAAACCCAAAATAAAAAACACTAATGTATAAGTGCTCATAACTTTGTACTGCATAAAGGAATTTAGTTAAAACTTTAAATAATGATAGTTTGCTAAAGTGTTTCTCTTGTCCATGTAAGAGAGCCTGGCATGTTGTGACTGACTATACACTGACAATACAATATTGCCAGTGTGTTGTCAGAAAAATATTTCCAGTTGACTGGCTGTGCACTGACAATACAAGAACAACAGACTGGAAAGTCCAAAAAGCCGCTTGTTGTCAGTTGTGTATCCAGTGTGTTGCCAGATTGACATTGCATACCAGTTTGTTGCCAGATTGTTGTCAGTGTTTATTTCCAGATACCTCTATATAATTTAGCTCCTTCAAATAGTTTTATATGAAAAATCAATGAAATTTTGTTAAAATGTCATTACAAACATCACTGACAACAAACTGTATATAAACTGGCAGCAGACTGGAAGTTAAATTTTACAGCTGGTTTTCAGGTCTGGAAATCAGCTGACAAGCACATGGATACATGATGGTTATTAAGTGGCAACAACTGGATCAGTTTATTGTCAGCTCTGGAAATAGGCTGGCAAGTAACTGGATTTTAGAGTATTATTGACTGGAAACACACTGGACATAAACTGACCACACACTGACAGTAGGGAAGGTTTTTCATAAGGGCATCTCTGTATTGTTCCTTTCTTAAGTTTGTTCATTAGTTCCAGTTAGCTCCTTTCAGGGGCCACCATATCTAAATATAGGAAAACAAAACCGTTACAAACTTCTTCTCATGAACTGCTTAATGGATCATTAACAACTTGACCTGTAGTATCTATGCATGGATCTCTCTCAAGTATATTTTTATGGTTTCTTTGCTTGGCCACTTTTATGGGCCACCAGACTTAAAAGTAGAAAAAACATTTTAAATGACTTTTTCTTCGGGAAAACCTTATGGACCTTCACCAAACTTGGTCTGTAACATACTTGTAAAGACGTCTTTTAAAGTTTGTTCAGATATTTCCACTTGACACCTTTAAGGGTCTGCCAGAGCTAAAAATAGAAAAAAATAACTTTAAATGACTTCTTCTTGTGAATTACACATGGATCATTACATTACCTGGTCTGTAGCATCCTTGCAGTAATCTCCCTGAAATTTATTAAAATTGTTCCTTCTAGGAGTTGCCAGGGCTAAAAATAGAAACAAAACTCATTATAAACTGCCTAATGGATAAGACGCTTGGTGTGTGGCATCTTTGTATAGATCTTTTCAAATTTATTCAAATGGTTCCACTTTTCCCTTATAGGAACCACCAAAGCTTGAAATAGAAAATCTTTCTCAACAACTTATTTTCATAAATTATTTGAAAGATCTTTGTTAAACTTGGTCTGTAGCAACCGTGGATAGTTTTCAGTTTTATTGAAATGTTTCTGCTTGACTATATGTAAGGGTTGTCAGAGCTGAAAAACAGATTTTTTAACAACTTCTCCTCATGAACTACTTGATAGATCTTCAGGAAACTTGATATATAGCACCCTTAATTATGACCTCTCTCAGGTGATGCATTTCAGGGACATCACAGCAAAAAAAAGAGAAAAAAAAAACTCTTTAAAACCATTTTAATGAGCTGTTATATCCTGTGCTTCTGCAGGATCTTCTTATAAATTCAATTATTTCCATGTCAATTAAAATGAGATATTGTTGATCTATGTAAAGCCATTTTGGCATGAAAGCAAATTTTAATTTGCAGGCATGGTATGGTGGAGTTAATAGAAAATATTGAGAAATTCTAAGTAGACCAGACAAGTGCCTTGCCATAGAAATAATTAAAGGAACACTTGACATTTAGGTTTGCATGTGACAGATAATGAAATTTGAATTCCAGCCATTGTATAGAAGAGGCTTTAGTGAGGTTAGCATCTGTTTCTAATTAAATTTTGCTTACACAATGATGAAATGCATCTCAGAACTTTTATATATTCTGCAAACACTGCCATGTTATATGTTCCAAAGACTACTACTGGTGGGGTAGGAAAAATGAGCGTAATGTCATTCTAATTTGAGTCATAACCACTCCTATTTCTGTTACTGCCAGCATTGGGAGCTTGTGATATATGAAAAAAAATTTGATGATTTGTAAGGACTGTAATATGCTTTATTAATCGGCTACCAGTGTTTCATCGGAGGGGACTTATGGTTTACTTGTGCATCAAATATTGTTGCTATGGCAACAAATTGTCAAAGAGGTCACAAAAGAAAGATTCTTTTTTTTTTAATTTCAAAGTACAAGAATTTTTTCATGAAACCTGATTTATGTATAAAAAAATATATTGTAGGTTATTAAGAGAATATGCAGATTCTTCAATTAAGTTTCAATATAAAAGATGTGGTTCCTATGCCTGTTCTGGTAGGGAACTTTCATTGCTTGACAAAAGTCCTGTTTAAATTGCTTCCCTTCTAAAAGCTGTCTAGCTGCGAGTGATTTATTTTCTTCTGTCTACATTTCAAGAATTTCAGGTATTATACCAAAATTTATTGGTTATGTAAGCTAAAGTAAATTAAAGATTCCTGTCAGATGGTTTTTAAGTTAAACAAAGAATTTATAAATTCAAGCAACTGGCATCAGTAGACGAAATAAAGAAATCATAAAATAAATCCTACAAAAAAATATAAAAAGGTAAAATATGTACTACATAAAATAATGTAAAAATAAAAAGCAGTATTGACACTGAATTTAAAAAAAATGGTCTGAAGTGAATTCAAAACCATGGTATAAACATACGTGGGAATCAGAGAGCTTATAACTCATGATTTAGCATTAGTGGCAACTTGCACCAGGATAATTAAACACTTATTCTGATATGCTTGTTTCTAACACTAAAATGATGTCACATTAATGTGCGATGACTTCAATGCTTTTGTTGTGACCAAGAAAGAGCACTACTATGTTTTATCCACTGTTTTAGATTAAGGGCATATGAATAATGTTAAAACAGGTGGTTTTCTTGATTAAACCATCAAGGGTGATGGATGAACAAGTAGCATGGGTACATATTTTCATCAAGTACATAATATTAGTAGGATTTTGCTGATTGTTAATGCTGTGTTTATTGAACACTTGATTCATTATTTATGATGATAATGTTATTTTGTCTGAAAATTCTACAGAATTTCTGTTTTCCAAGTTGTTATACACAAAATAGCAGGAGTCAGTGTGTTTTTGATTTATATTCCTTTATTATATTGTGAATTTGAATGAAATGGAAATAAAAACACCATAGAAATTAACTGATGTAAAGAAATACCTGTTAGACTTTTTAAAAGATATCCAGTTTTATCAGCTCAAATTATTAGAAATTAAAATTTGTGGCTGATAACCTTTCGATCACCAACTGTTGGGAGAATAAATAACACTTATTCTATTTTATGTTTATAAGACTAGTCCTTCCCTTATGAAAAACCTTCCCTATTGTCAGTGTGTGGTCAGTTTATGTCCAGTGTGTTTCCAGTCAATAATACTCTAAAACCCAGTTACTTGCCAGCCTATTTCCAGAGCTGACAATAAACTGATCCAGTGTGTTCCCACTGAATAACCATCATGTGTCCAGTGCTTGTCAGCGATTTCCAGACCTGAAAACCAGCTGTAAAATTTAACTTCCAGTTGCTGTCAGTTTTATATACAGTTTGTTGCAGTGATGTTTGTAATGACATTTTAACAAAATTTCATGATTTTTTTAAAAAAAACTATTTGAAGGAGCTAAATTATAAGAGGTATTGGAAATAAACTGACAACAATCTGGAAACAAACTGGTATGCAATGTAAATTTCTGCAACACATGGAAAACACAATGACAACAAGCGGCTTTTTTGGACTTTCCAGTCTGTTGTTTTTGTATTGTCAAGCACGGCTAGTTCAACTGGAAATATTTTTCTGACAACACACTGGCATATTGCCAGTGTGTTGTCATTGTATTGTCAGTGTATAGTCAGTCAAAACATGCCAGGCTCTTTTTACATGGAAAGAGAAACACTTTAGCAAACTATCATTATTTAAATTTTTAACTAAATTCCTTTATGCAGTACAAAGTTATGAGCACTTACAATTAGTTTTTTTTTTTATTTTGGGTTTTAACGCCGTTTTTAAACAGTATTAAGTAAATGTAACAGCGGGTATACATTGTGTGGCAGATGGACTAGTTTGTTGTTTGTTTTGGGTTTAATGCTGTTTTTCAACAGTATTTCAGTCAGTAACGGGGCAGTTAACCTAACCAGTGTTCCTGAATTCTGTACCAGTATAAACCTGTTCTCTGTAAGTAACTGCCAATTTCCCCACATGAACAGAGGTGGATGACTAATGATTTCAGACACAATGTCATTTACAAATAGTAAACAGAGAACATAACCCCGTCTAAGTTCGAACTCGTGACCCATGTCTGTGATTGCCTCTACTACTGATAAAGAGGGAAATAGATCCAATATATCTTACTACGGATGTATATTTTTTTTATTTCCCCTGGGAAAATTGTCTTTATTACATTGTATTGTATGCATTGTCAGTGTATGGAAAGTTGTTTCCAGTTAGGTCAGTATATATTTTTTCTATTATCTTATTAATTTTTATATGAATTTTAATGTGATTAAAACTTCATTTTGGATCAATTTTAATACCAATTAAGATCTGCAATATTTAGTTATCAATAATATAATTTTGAAACCAAGGAATTTGACAAAGTTATGAAAATTACAAGTTTATTTTACAGGTAGCGAAATAATGATTTTTTAAAATTTTGTATCTGTTTAGCAAAAATATTGTTGGACAGTTTGTTACAATGAAAAAAAAAGTAATGTAAAATGATGAAAAAGTACCTTTACAATGTGCCCATCAGTGCTGGAAAACTATTGAAAACTGAAAATAGTTTTGGAGGGAAAAATGCAAAACTCGACATTTTTTATAAGGTGTCTTGTAATATTTGTTTTTCTGTGAAAATTTCTAAGAGGGGTTTTATTGCCAGTGTATTGCCATTGTGGGGGTAGTGCATTGTCAGAATCTGCTCTGAGTAAAATTTTTTTGCAAATGTACTGTCAGACAGACAGAAAAATCCATACAATATTTTCACTTATGTAATTTTTATTCCCATTATTCAAAGAATAGAATTATTGGACATGCCCCTATGTTTTTTTTTTTTTTTTTTTTTTTTACAAAATTATAGATTGAACTTAATTACACACTTGTTCAAGGGCATGACTGAAGTAATAAGCAGGGGCCAAACATACTTTTTTCCAAAATTAAGCCCCTTTTTCACATAGCATTTTTTGCTTAAGTTTTTGTATGCAAGCTGGTATCTCAGTACTCCCTTCAATTCGATTATAGAAATTATGTTTTTTATTTCAGTTTCTTGCCTTTTTTCCCTTCCCGACACTGGAAAACAAGCTGACAATATTGTCAGTGTGTTTACATGCTGATTGTTATGAGCAGTTTATTGTCATATAGTTTGCAGATTATTCCCAGAAACTGGAAATAATATGGAAAAAGTGTCCATATTATTTTCAGCTAAACTTTTTTTTTTGGAAGTTTGTTCCCATATAGGGTCAGATTATTTCCAGTTACCGTTTTTTTTGACAGACTGTTGCCAGATCATTGACAGTTACCTTGCAGCTTAATGCCAGCTTGTTTCCATATTTCATTTTCATAAGGGTTGTGTTTATTAATTTCTTGATTTAAATATAGTGGACTCAACTTGACCCCGATGGTTGACCTTTGCATTATAATACATAATAAGGCACAACCTATTATTGAAAAGGAGTGTAGGTTAAAACACGAGCTGCACGAAAAAAAAGGAAATATGAATTTGAGAAATATAAATTTTTGTATTTGGGAAAGGGTTTTTGCTGATCAAATGTAAGTATATATACTTTGATACTGCACTGTATACAAACTAATTCCATATAAATATACACGGCTACCCTAAGCACCCTTGATTTCTATAATGAAATAATCAATATGAATAATCGGCCTAAGGTCAACCATCGCGGTCAAGTTGCGACTACTATACCTTATTTAACCTTCACCCTGCTAAATTTCTAAAATGGACTGGTCTTTCATTCAATTTGGGCAGTAGCATTTATTATTCGAAAGGGCGTTCACTGAAAATTTACTGACTGAATAGCAAACAGTGCAGACCATGATCAGCCTACACAGGCTGATCTTGGTCTGTACTGGTTGCAAAGGCAGAATCACTTGTCGCCAGCAGGCTAAAGGTTAAAAGGTGTTCATTATTAAGATTATTCTAACACGTCCTGATTCATTTTCATGTTAAACAAATTAAGAAGGCTGAAAACTGTGTGTTATTATACAACTATTCATTTTTCTGACATCACAATTATTACGTTGTGGTGTCAAACGGCATAGCGGCATGCTAAAACAGGCAAATATTTAATGGATGTTGTCAAGGATGTACTTTAAAATCCTTGGTAACGTGTTAGAATCGAAATAATATATCTCATTTAGTGTTTTGCTCTTGAATAAAATCATTGTCGTTCAGATGCGTATTATAATATCACTCAGGCTGCGCCCCCGTGATATAATTCCTTCGCATCTTAACTCCAAACAATGATTTTATTCAGCAACAGATCACACAATGAGATATATTATTTCTTAAATAAATCATGATTTAAAACTAATAACTACAACATTACGATAGCTGCAGGTTAAAGTATTGTTGTTTTTCTCTCTCAGAAATCTAGAATGTTCTTTTATAATGTCTTGGTAAAATGCAAATAAAAAGTAAAATAAGGTTATTCAGTGATCTCAGGGCAACAGTTTATTTATAAAAATACATTGTAAGGTGCAATATTTTCAAATTGGCCAAACAAAAAATCAAGCATACCACATCCTATCTGTTTTATTGCCTGAATTTCTTTCAAATACATTGATGCTTTGAAAAAATAAAGTTTGATAAAAGTCTACATCACACTAGATAACCAACTATTATGATGCCCGATGGACAGTAACACTGATAGAAAATAACTGGGTAAATTGATTTTTTCATTTATTTCTATTGATGTGAAGCCAATTCTTGCAAATCAACTTGACAGTTTTGTTAAGGAATGGCCATGATTTCAGTATTGTTATATTTTCTGGTCCTTTGGGATCATGGAGTCCATTCAGTTGATGTGTAATAGAGTTCCTCTTAAGCCGGTGCTAGCGGGTGTGAGAGGTGTTGCATATTTCATTACCTCTCATGAACAGACTCAGTCAAACCAAGACTGCTATTATTCTGCTTGGTTGCGTTCTATGCTTCCAAGGGATCTTTTTACAGATTTTATAACATTTACATCTTCAGTGTGAAAACGATTGATATGTTTGTCACAGTACAGATTTGGTCATATGTGTCAGGCAGCTTGTTAGCTCAGTCAGTAGAACACTTGGCCTGTAAGGTAAGGGTCAGGGCCCTGTTTGAGCCCTGGACTGACTGCACATTTTTCTCTACCTGTGACATTTGACCTCCAACATGGGGGCGTGACATGGCTTGCATGGTCAGTCTTACGACACTTGGTCATGTTAGGGGAGAATATGTGTCAAGCAGCCAGTTAGCTCAGTTGGTAGAGCACTCGCCCTGTAAGCGAAGGGTCCCGGGTTCAAGCCCCGGACTGACTGCACATTTTTCTCACCCTGTGACATGTTTTTAGAAATTACCAAACAATGTCTTCAGTTTGAAAAATCGAACTAAAATCCAAAGTATTACACAAATTTCTTGGTTTATAAACAGATATTTATGTAAACTTTAACTAGCATCTTTAAGAAATTTTCAGGTTCTAGTTCTTTCTGGAAAAGATATAAGCAATTTAACAGGTATGGCCAGGGTACTGGTAGTCTGGCTACTGACTAGATAATCTTTTTTATTTTTTTAGAATCATTACTATTATATATTCTGATCGATCTTTCTTGTCTCTGATTATCTCGTTTTTTTGAGAAGAAAAGGGACTTAATTATACAGAATTTGAATAGCCTGAGGAGTTATCTCTTATGAACAAAGCATAGGGTCTGAACACAGACTACAGATATGGGTGAAAAAATATGACTGTCCAAAATGGCCAGTAGTAATGTTGCTAAATACAGCTGTTGACATTTATGGACAGCCCACTAACTCAGATGACTATGCGTATTGACCTTGCACTTAAAAATCTTGGCCAATGTTTTCAGTTGTTTTCATTAGTTAATGCAATTTTTGTATCCTGAAAATATCTTGATTACTAAAATAACATATATAGTTAGTTGATGGCATGGTGGCATAGATATAAGCTCTCTGATTCCCATGTATGTTACCATGGGTTTGAATTCACTTCAGACCATTTTTTAAAATTCAAAGACAATACTGCTTTTTATTTTTACATTATTTTATGTAACATATTTTACCTTTTTATTTTTTTTTAGGATTTATTTTATGATTTCTTTATTTCGTCTACTGATGCCAGTTGCTTGAATTGTCAGTTGAATGAACGAACACTTGTCCAGTCCTGGGTTGTCCTAAAAATACTTGGAAAAACAGGTGACCAGTAATCTTTCTTTAGATCTAAGATGTTTGAAACATTTTCTACAAAGGTTAACTGACATGTACATAGAAGAATTTTGAATACTAGTGTATTTCTTTCAATAAATGAACTATGAAAAATCTTCTTGACTGTGACAATTTCCAGCCTGTTAAGTTTGCAGATAAAATTTTAAACAAAGGGATATATGGCCAAACAAAGGACTCAAAACCATGACCCCGTCCACCCCCCCAAAGTTTGGCAGCTGAACGTTTTGTCTACACAGCTATCTGCACATGCAGCATGATATCAGTTAAGAAATATATATCTTTTAAATATATATCTTGTAGTTATATAGCTATTTATAATTGGACACCAAATTTAACTTAGGCCACACCAAATTGATAAGTTGTTCATCGGATTTTTTTCTGAAAAAATTGATGGCGGCGAGCGAAAAAATAATTTAAATATTTTTTTGGTTTTGAGAAAATCAGGAGCGAGCGAAGTGCGAAGAAATATCAGGACAGCGATAAGAGTCGAAGAAATTATTTGTCTTCATTTGGCTTGATTGACTGATAAAACTTAAATAGAATGTATAGCACTTTCAAATTAAAAAGTAAGTCCCAGGGATTGAGATAAATCTGACCTGCAGACAAAGTTTACTCTGAAAAAAGAGTAATTAACATTGTCTACAGTACACTGTAATCAAATAATGCTTTGCTTTGAAAAGCTCGTAGAAAAATGTAATAACAAACAATGCATCCCTTTACACCATATTACATCATACATAATGTGACTTGAATATTTACTGCAAAATGAAAATATAGCATTTTTAGCAAACTTTTTTTGATTACATCGAATGTCTCTAGATTTAAAGCTTTTGATTAGAAACTTGTGAATGGCTCAATCAAAACCAGCCTGCAACATTTGGGTTTTTGTCGTGTGTGCGATCTGTAATTTCCACTTTTCTCTATTTTAGATTTGGGTTATTTACGTCTAAGTCTGTAATCAGGAGAAACCATTCTCTTAGTCGGAATCTTAGACAGAGTTATACCCCTTTTTAAAATTAGAATATTTTTAATAACGTTTATAAAATGACCAATAGCTCTGTTACTTTCAACTCTTCTGACTATTATGCCCTTTTATGGTAAAGCTCTGTCAGAAAATGAGCATTAACAATTATGTCTTATGGTACAGCCCTTTTTCTAACTTAAACTTTCATAACACATTAAATTGTTGGAACAAAGTCTCAATTCGGGCTGAATGAGTGAACGTGCATAAAACATAGTCTAATAAAAGTGAAAATTTGAAAATCGAAACTGTTCTGAAAACATTGTTATGTAAAATTCCTTACCCACAAACTTTTGTATGCAAATGCTGATTAATTTGGACAGAAAAAAGAAAACAGATAGTGACATGTTTCAATAAGTATTTAACCATTACCATAATAATGGACGATGTATAAACTGTGTGTTTTTCTTCATCCAGTTTCATTGAATAAATCGCTTTTTGCAGCATGTTTGGTAACATTTTGAAGAAAAGGGCGTAACTGCATAAGGAAATTTAAACTTTAATGCAACTAAATGTTAGTGTTATGATTATGCATAGCATGTGTGCTTAGTTGTTTTATTTTGATTAAAATCCAGTTGAGAACATCTGGGACTGAAATTATAACCATTTATACATTTTTCTCGAAAAAAGTAGCGCACAAAATAATTTTGGACAGATTTGTTCAAATGGGATGAGCGTTATAGCCAAAACAAAAAAAAATATTTTTTTTCTGTTTCTGAAAATATTACAGCGCAAATCGTTGACAAACTTTTAATTTGGGAGCCCTTAAGGAAACATACGGTTATTCATGAATGCCGAAAACACCTTTGTATGTTAAAGTTATTATGGTATGACTTTAACCCAAAATTTAAACATCAGTTTTGAAATATAGCTCTTCCTCACAAGAATTTTTATAATGCGACTATATTCTCTTACACTTGACTGAATTTTGAGCTAGCAAACTCATTAATGCGTTTCTTGGCAATGCATTTTATCCTTTTAAACCCTGGTTTTGACGTATTAAAGGATGACGGTTAACATTATCATATTTCATTTTAGATTCACGTTCAATTAATACATGGCCTCAATTGAGAGAATATGAGATGCCATTATGCCTTTAATATATTCTTTTTAAAATATAATTTTGGATTCTAAATTTAAAATTTTTACTTGATGTGGTGCTAACCTTATCTGGAGTGGGTTTGTTATAAAAAGTTCTGCTATACAACATGTTATTAAGAATTTGAATCCAAAGTGCAACCTTAAACTTTTTGTGTCTTACTGGGTTAACCACTTGTGTGACACTTGTATATGATTATTTCTAAATACCTTATTGTGTAACAAAATTGTGCTTCCGACATGAAGTATTGCCATTTAAACTGTCAGAAGAGGTTTAAGCCTAAAGTGTGACCTTGACATTCCATCAAGGGAGCGGGGTCTTAAACGTGCCACCTCGCCTTGATGTGGCAAACATTTTGTGTAAAATATTTCAAAATCCTTCAAGGAATAACAAAGTCATGCTTCAGAAAGCTATGGAGTAATGTTAAGTTATTTGAAAATTGGTCTATGCCAGCAGAAGTACCAATCTGGTTACAAAACCTTTGTAACAAATTTTGAGCCCCAAGTGTGGCCTTGACATTGAAGGTAGCCACCTTGATGTGTTGCATCACATGTTCTTGGATTATAGGTAAGACTTTGTGAAATTATTAGTCCCCTACTGGTGGAACATCTGAGGGGTCTATAGGAATGCCCTCTGTCTGTCTGACCACCCGTCCGTCCGTCTGCAGATCTGAATCCTGCAATTTAGTACTAAAAAAGTATTCAAGCTAGGTTCACAAAACTTGGTATGTGGATAGAGTGCAATATGTTGATTATGCACGTATATGACTTACGCTTGTAGGTCAGAGGTCAAGGTCACTATTGAAGGTCAAGTAAAAATTGTTTCAACTCTGTAACTTTCATATGCATTGATGGATTATCTTAGTGCTACACAGAAATGTTCCCCATGTTGAGACAATGTGTCAACACATGACCTATGCTTGTCGGTCAAAGGTCAAGGTCACTATTGAAAGTTTTCCACAGGTAGGGGACTTCTGTATTGTCACTGCAATACTCGGTCACCTGTTTTAAAATTGATCCTTTGTAATGGATTTGTCCGACTTTATATACATTCCTCCAACTTCAAAAATGCATTGTTGCATGATTTTGGACCATAGATATAGTGAGAGCAAGAAATTCTCACAAGGTGATTTTTGGAATCACTCTGTCCTGCCAATTTGTCTGTCCATCCCTTTGTCCAGCCCAATAATTATTCATCTTACACTTCAGTGTGCAACAACCCTGAAAAAAAATTCAATTGCAACATGACTATAATTTTTTTGTATCTGATTACACATGTCCTATTATAACTTGCAAACCCTGAATTTTATTTGTTTGTTAATATTGGATTTAGCCTTTTTTCAACAGTATCTGTGTAATGATGAGCAGTTAACCTAATCAGTGTTTCGGGATTCTGTACCAGTACTAGCCTGAGTTCTCAGCAAAGAACTTTGAACTTCTCAGTATGAATCAGATCTTTAGATCTGTGCTCTCTGTTTTGAGCTCCCTGAATTTTAAGTCCATCTGATGTAAAAATATCTTAGTTTGCCAGTTTTCAAATTGCTGGTGAAAGTTCCATGCAAATAATAGTTTTCTGCCCAATTTTGGCAGAAATGGGGAATCTTTAAAATATAGAATTTAGAATGGTGATCCTTTTTCCAGATTTTTTTATTTAACAGTTTGTTTTGCAGATGGCAGAATGATGCTTTTAAGGGTTTATTGACCTATAGTTCTTAGCTGAATTGCTATGTTGCAGTTTGGGAAACACTGGCTTTTAGTGTTGTAAAAATGGTGAAATGTCTAAGCTCTTGATAAAAAAGCCAGGCAAATTCATAACCTAAGTTTCGATGATAATTTAGCATAACATCAGTAAAATTCAGGGAACATTTGGTATTGCCTTTTTAAGTGCTTAGTCAGTTGTCTATTAAGTCTAGTCACAGATGCCATTTATTTAAGACTTCCAAAGAAGGATTAGAAAAGATAGTTGCAATTGCCTTATTACTTAACAAAACAATCGAAGAGATGACTTTTAAAGGCACTGACCTCCAGATTGTACAACAACAAAAAAAAAGAGAAAATTTGCAGATATCAGGAAATTATTATCTTTTTTAAGAAGGCTTTGAAAGTTAGTTGCTGACGAAAACAAGACAGTAGTAAGAATTAGTTGTTTTTACTAATTTTTCCATTCAAAGTTAAAAAGCTACTGGGTAGTGGAGGTAAACTGCCTTAATTATAAAGCATTATATTAAACAACCTTAAATGTATTCCTCCATGATGTATTGACTAAGAACGCAGGAAAATTTTTATCGCCGAGGCAGCCCAGGTTCAATTCCCAACTCGGGCATGTTTTTACTCTTGCTTTGGCTTTTTAAGAAATAGTTCAGAAACGAAAACTCGAGTTCTAATGTTTATAATATGACCAAAGTTCACTTTTAAAGAAAGATCAGTTTTAGCGAAAATCTGGAGGTCAGTGCCTTTACAAGATTATTTTCATTCTATACAAATTATGCAGTAGAGAAAGAATTTTTAAAGTCAAAGTCTTTAATTTTTATAAAATAAACCTGAATTGTCCTCTTACATTATTTCACACCAAAAGTAAGCACAAAATTAACAAAAAATGAACAATAAGGTTTAATAAAATTAATAGAAAATAATCTTGTTTTCTTGCCATGAAGAAGCCAGTTCAAACTTGTATAAGGTGTGATAGCTCAGATGAAAATAATGATTAAGACTGATATCTACAAGTCAGCTCATGAAATAAGAATTCTGGAAGGACATCACCTAACTTTTCCATAATCTAAAGTGAAAACATAGACACAAATCATTTCGTTGTCAATCAAAAGCAGGTCTTTGATTCTTTACACTGCATGATGGGAATTATACAACATCTATATGAAAGCATGGTGTAGGAAATTCTTCTAAGTGAGTAAAAGGAGTCTTAATGTGGCAAATGCCATACAAATAATAATGCTTGACATGACATTCTGCTTGTGACAGGAAGTGGACAGACTTCATCTATCCCTTTTACTTAATTTGTAAGGAGAGGATATAATATTAGCACAATTTGTGCTTCTTTAACCCTTACGAAAAACCTTCCCTATTGTCAGTGTATGGTCAGTTTATGCAGGTGGTTTCCAGGAATTTAATTCTTAAAAAATCAGTTACTTGCCAGCCTATTTTCCAGAGCTGGACAATAACTGACCCAGTGTGTTGCCACTGAATAGCATCATGTGTCCATTAAATTGTTAGCTTATTTCAGATCTGAAACCAGCTGTACAATTTATTCCAGTCTGCTGTCAGTTTAAACAGTTTGTTGTCAGTGATGTTTGTAATGACACTTTAACAAAATTTCATTGATTTTTCATATACATTATTTAAGGAGCCCAATATATAAGGTATCTGAAAATAAAACACTGACATACAACTGGCAACAAACTGGTATGCAGATCATCTGGCTACACACTGGTTACCAACTGTACAACAAGCGGCTTTTTGGACTTTCCAGTATGTTGTCATTGTATTGTCATGCACAGCCAGTCAACTGGAAATATTTTTCTGAAACACACTGCATATTGCCATGTTTTGTCTTTGTAATTAGTCATGTAAATTCAGTCACAAACATGAGGCTTCTCTTCATGGACAAGAGAAACAACTTTGCAAACTAGAATCATTATTTAATGTTTTTAATTATTCCATATGCAGTAAAATTAAGCACTTATCATTAGTGTGGCGATGACTAGTTTGTTTGTTTATTTTGGGTTTAACGTTTGTTTTTCAACAGTATTTCAAGTAATTACAGAGTTCGAATTTAGCCTGATTTTCTACTTGCATTTTTTCGCAAGTGGTATTTTTTTAACTTGCTAAATGAAAAACAACTTTCATTTTCCGGACATGTTACTTTATTAGAACTTAACACACAAAATCCCTGTGACAAGTCCAGCCAATCGTATTTGCGCTGTATAAAGAGTAACTTATGAATAGATTACCAAAAAACCACGGATCCGTGGAAACGTCATCAAATTGGCGCAGTACTTGTCAGCGTTGAAATGACATGCGCACGGACATGTATCGAGTGTAAATGTCCTTTTACTACAAAGATGAAAGAGTGCTACGAAAGAAAGACTGTGTAGATCGAGACGACCGTGAAATCTCATTATTCGGCCAAAATTTCCCCTTTGCAAAAAAAATGCTGGTGTCTGAAATCTCACCTTGCAGTTTGAAATTTTGCACTTGCATTTCGCGAGTATGCGAGCTTAAATTCGAACCCCGATGTAAAAGGGGGCATTAACCTAACAGTGTTCCTGGATTCTGTACAGTACAAACCTGTTCCCCGCAAAGTAACTGGGGAATTCCCCACATGAATCAAGGTGGGGACTATGATTTCAAACACAGGTCATTTATCAAATGTCACGGAGAACATAAGCCACGTCCGAAAGATTTAAACTGCGACCCATGATCCGTAGATCGAGCTCTACCTACTGAGTAAAGATGGACAAGTATCCCAATTATCGCTGCTTACTCAGTGTTCTAAGCCCTTATTTATTTTCCCCCAGGAAAAATTGTCTTTATTACCCTTGTAATGTTCATAGCATTGTCCATGTATGGGAAGTTTGTTTCCAGTTTAGTGTCAGTATTATTTTTTTTTCTTATTTATCTTTATTAATGTTAATATGAATTTTTAAAGTGACTAAATCCTTCATTTGCTTGTGACTAAATTTTAATACCAATTTGATTTGCAAATTTCATTATCAATAATATAATATTTAAACAAGGGAGATTATGGTAAATTTGCAAGTTTAATTTTACAGGTGAGCGGAAAATACATACTTTTAAATTTTTCTGTATCTGTTTAGCAAAATACTTGTTGCGGACAGATCTGTGTTACAATGAAAATAAACAACTGTAAAATGATGAAAAAGTACCTTTACAATTGCCCATCAATGCTGGCAAAGCTATTGAAAACTGGAAATTAATTTTGGAGGAAAAATGCCAAAACTCGGCCCATTTTGATAAGGTTTTCTTTGTAATTTTTTTTCCTGTGAAATTGCTAAGATGGGTATATTGCCAGTGTTAGCCAGTGATTCCAGAATTTTGCCCCCAGAGTTTAATCTATATCCATGTACTGTCCCGAGCAGAAGAAAATCCATCAATATTGTCACTTATGTATTACATCGACTATTCAAGATAGCACGAAAGCGAGTTATTGGCATGCCCTAATATGTTGTTTTTTTTTAGAAAATTTTGGCCTTTTTTCAACTTAGAAGGTTAAGGTTTTGATGTAAGCTAGTATCTCAGTACTCTCTTATGGGAAGGATTAAAACTAATTACCGCTTGTTTAGTGTCATGATCTGACATGCACTAAAGTGCCCATAACTTTTTATTTTTCAAAATTTTTGGCCCCTTTTTCCACATTTGCATTTTTGCTTAAGTTTTTGTAGTAAGCTGGTATCTCAGTAATCACTAATGGAAATGGATTGAAACTTCACCACTTGTCCCCTGCCATAAGCTGATATGCACTGTGCAGGTTCATAATCCTGTTTTTCAGTTTTACAAGATTATTCCCCTTTTCCAACTTTTGTCTTCATTCAATTGACAAGGCTGTTGAGGCATTGCTGTCCTACAACAGCTCTTGCTTACAATTCCAGTTGGTGTTGCCATATCAATCTGATTTATAGAAATTATGTTTTTTATTTCCAGTTTCTTGCCCTTTTCCTGCCAGATTTCTTCAGACACTGGAAACAAGCTGACATTATTGTCGTGTGTTTACAGCTGATTGTTATGAGCCAGTTTCTTTCCATTTAGTTTGAGTTTTCCCAGAAACTGGAAAATAATATGGAAATTGTGTCCATGTTATTTTCAGATAGACTTTTTTTCTTGGAAGTTTGTTCCCCTGTAGGAGTCAGATAATTTCCAGTTACCTTTTTTTTTTGACAGAATGTTACCAGATCATTGACAGTTACCTTGCAGCTTAATGCCAGCTTGTTTCCATATTTCATTTTCGTAAGGGAAGGATTGAATGATAGTCAACAAATTGTATTGTCAGAAGTTTTAAAAGCTAGGGATATTGGAAAGCTTTCCAAAATTTTTAATTTAAAAAACGAAGTATTGTTCCATGTTAGTATGGATGGTTGGTTTTGTGTCCATTGACTTGTCAAGGGTTCAACGCAACAAGGGCATATCTACATTATAATTATTATATGTAGATACGCCCTTATTGCGTTGAACCCTCGTTGTGTCAGTTCTGTTTTTAATTAACATGTTCCCCTTTGAAATTGCTGGTCAGAATTACATCATTCTTGGTCTGTAGCATACTGGCAAGAACCTCTCTCTTAAGTTTATTCAAATGGTTCCACATGGTCCCTTGTAGGGGCCACTAGAGCTAAAAAGAGAAGAAAAAAAAAAACTTCTTCTCATAAACTCTTTGATGTATCTCTTTACATAACTTGGTCTATAGCATCCATGTGTACCTTTTTTTCAAGTCTGTTCAAATAGATCTGCTTTATTGCATTTAGAGGCTGCCAGAGCTGAGAGTAGAAAGAGTTTGTAGAGGGCTTTTTTTAATTGAACATCTGGATATGTAGAACAAATTATTTTGTAAAACCTCAGTGATATTTTGTTTCTTAATTAAGAAGTAATATTTTATAAAAATGAAAACATTATTTATAAAAATGAAATAATATTTTGTAAATAAGAAATATTATTTTGTTTTCATTATATAAATAGAGAATGTAACTGGAACCTTTTCTAAGTATGAATATCTGTGTTTTTTATCCTTTCCATGGAGTTTCTTATAGAGTCTAATAAAAGTTTCTGAGGTGATAACATTTGAAATGTAAAATTTCCATGGAAAATGATGTAAAAACGTTTGTTCTCCACTGATTCTATGCTTTTTATGCCCCCGAAGGGAGGCATATAGTTTTTGAACCGTCTGTCAGTCTGTCAATCTGTCGGTCTGTCGGTCTGTCGGTCTGTCAGTCTGTCAGTCTGTCCGCAATTTTCGTGTCCAGTCCATATCTTTGTCATCGATGGATGGATTATCAAATAACTTGGCATGAATGTGAACCACAGTAAGACGACGTGTCGCGCGCAAGACCCAGGTCCGTAGCTCAAAGGTCAAGGTCGCACTTAGAC